>NC_031991.1:23190334-23262246 GCF_001879085.1 Nicotiana attenuata | reverse complement strand
GAACCTTTTTTACCGTTAATGATTAGTTTTTAAAAAAAAATAAAAAAAGTTAACAGGCTGCCGGATCGGGACCGCGCCTTAACCTAGCGGGACCATTGAGACCAAACAGCAGGCCTATCTCATCCCTTGTTCGTTGTCTCCTTAACCTAAAATTAATAGCATTTACGATTATTGGAGTTGTAGGCATGTAATTTTTTACCCTAAAATTTTACATGTTTTAATGTTTTATGTTTGTTTTAGGCATAATATTGCCATTTTGACTAATTTTAACATTTTGCACTATCTTATCTTAAAAATAAAAATTACAAAAACATTTCCTTTATTTTAGCTAATTGATATTTTATCGAATTATTTTGAATTTATCTTAGTTTCCATGAAATTGAAAGATACTAATAGTCTTGACATTTTGTTTTCAAAAGATAAAATGAAAACTTTCAAAATACTTTTACTTAGTTTAGTGCGATTTTTAAGTTGTAGGCTTTTAGTAAATATTGAGTAGTATTTAAATTTCTTTAATATAATATCTTTATTTCTCTTTTTAATATTTTATGTTATTCCTAGATAACTTACTATTTTGTGAAGCTATTTTTTAAATTCAACTTTAGAAAAAAAGAAAAAAAAAAGAGAGAGGAAGATAACAGAAAAGAAAAAAATGGAAAAAAAGTAAATGGGAAATATCTCAAGAAAAGAAAGTAAGGAAACGTGCACCTCTTTTTTTATTTTGTTATGATTTCTCATGGACATTTGTTTTTAATTATTGTTTGAGAAAAGAAAAGTTGATTTGTAAGAAAAAAAACTTTCCACTCTTTTAAATGTGAAAACCAGCCCCGTCCTCTCCCCTTTAATGTCGAAGGCGCCGCTTAAGCCCTGAAGCAAGGCTCAAAACATGTTGAGTGCTTCGCCTCGTTTTGTGGGCGCTTCAGTGTCATATCAAGACTCTAAGACATACTTTTCCTTACCAATGAGTGTAATTCTAAAAATGCGACACTAACAATTGATATTTTATTTTTATCGTAATTCTTTTTTAATTTTTTTATCCATATATTTATTATTCATGCTTATAATTATAAGTTCTGAATTACATACACATATTTTTACTTTTTCCCAAAAAAATTTAAAATTTTTGTGCACTTTTCGCCTTCGATAACACTAATTCTATGACTGCTTATCGGGCGGATTGGGCGGTTATTTACTCTTAACGGTTTGGCTTATCGGTCTTCGGCTTTTAGATGTATTAAACCGCTAGCTACCCGATAAGATAGTGGGCGGATTGGTATCGATTTAGCTCTTACCGGGCGGTTTATCGGCCTAATTCAATCTATATTGCACATGACGCAATTTACCAAATTTAGCGAGGGTCCAAAATTTTTCTTCTTGTGCTTCAAATGTATGCTAATATTGGTCAAAGAATGGGATTTCTTGCCTTTGTTTTATAACTGCTCCAATTTTCTTTAGATATCACTCTAATTTCTAAACAATCCAAGAACACCTGCCGAAATGTGTGCCGACTGACGTTTTTTTACATGCAAGCAAACCTGCAGATGTATGTGTTAAATCAATTTAACAGCAAATTCTACTCGTTAAACTATCTCTTGTTTGTTAAGTTTTGGTACTTCTACTGCACCTACTGGAGCTGGTAAGAATACGTGAAACAATCATGTAAATTGTTTTTGGTTTGATAGGATTGAAAAGAATGCGCGAAGCAAGCAATTAAAATTTGTCAAATAGTAAATTAGTAATAGAGAATAGAGATCGATATATATTTCTATTATATAGAAAAGGAAAGATGGATGGCCAAGGGTATATATGTCATTTCATAAAATTCCATGTTTGCATTTCTTAAATGCAAAATATACGTGGACCCCACATTTCAACTCTCTTTTAAATGCATTATGCATGTGTTGATTAGACTGTTTATGGAGTGCAAATGCTTATTTCCAATCTTTTTCTCATTTTTGAAAATTATTAATTTTATTTTATTCAAATAGAAGTTTCCATAGAGAAAATAAAATTAATTTTTAAATAATACAACAACAAAAAGAAGTATCGATATATACAAGATTTTCATATTTACCCATACTATCTTAAAGTAATTTGAAAATAAAAATTAAATGATTTTCATCTATCCATACTTTTTGAAGACGATTTCAAACTAAATACTTTTATATCCAAAAGTAATTTTAAAAATATAACTTGTTAAACCTCAAAAATTAATTAACTAAACACCAACAAATAATAATTTTAATAAAATTGCAATGTTGGGCCCGTATACGGGCTATCCGTTAAGAAAATTGAAAAAATCCGCTCCCAAACCGATAAGCCGTTAATAAAAGATTTCAGTCAATTCCCCGTCCGTTAAACCGTTAACCCGATACCAATAAACCATTAAACTTCGGTTTCGGTTCAGTTTTTGATTTGAACACCCCTCGCTAATTCCCCTCACAAACCTTAACAAACTCCACCTGCACCCCATTTCTCACGCCACCACACCCACACACACACACAATTAATTCATTATTTCAATTCTCTTATCTGGACATAGGAGAGCCAAAAGGGGTCCACACGTTTTGGATCCCTTCTTTTCTTTTTTGCCCAAGCATAATTTTGGACCGGGGAATTTATTTTATATATAAATAAATATACATAGTATAGAGGGGAACGAAAGAAGGAGGAGACATTAGAAAGAAAATTAGGGGAAAGCTCCAATTTCGCACCCGCAGGCCGAGGTTCGCATTCCAGTTGAGGTTCAGCGAGGTATTTCTTCCGGGTTTTCGGTTCCAGGCTTCTTAGATCTTTGACATAAAGGTCAATTTCTTAATTTGTTCTTGATTAATATAAATTTTGATGTCTTTGTGCATTTGTATGTGAATGAATGGAGTTCTGCTTCAATGAATATGTTGCCGTTTTTAATTTTATAACCTTCATGCTTAGATAAAAATTGTGGTTTAATGTAACCTGTTGCGTTGGTTAATTGGGAAAAGACGACAACAACAACATACCCACTATAATCCCACGTGTGAGGTCTGGGAGGGTCATGTGTACGCAGACCTTACCCCTATCCGGGGAGGTAGAGAGGATGTTTCCGATAGACCCTCGGCTCAAGAAAGTGTGGAGAGGAAGAGACGAGAGAAGAAGAAGAAATAGGGGAAGAAAGAAACAAGAAGGAGACAAAGGGTGATAGGGGGGGGGGGGGGGAAATAGTAGCATCAAATAGTATTTATCAGGGAGCAACAATTCTAGTAAAAGTCGAGAAAAAAAAAAGGTAGCATCAAATAGTAACAATCAGGGAGCAGCAATTTCCAGTAGCAATTTATAAAAATATTGAACTTGCTGCTAAGTACTAGATATAATAACAAACAAGAAGAAAATATCTTTCAACCAACAACAAGATTATTACTAGTACTACTGGTAACCCTAGGAGAAACTCACAACTACCAGTCAACCCACCACCTTAATCGTCGACCTCCACACCTTCGTATCGCTAGTCATGTCCTCGGTTAGGTGAAGCACTGACATGTCGTGCCTAATCACCTCTCCCCAATACTTCTTTGGCCTACCCTTGCCCTTCCTCAAGCCCGCCATGGTCCACCTCTCACACCTCCTGACCGGGGCATCTATGTCTCTCTCCTCCTCACATGCTCAAACCATCGCAACCTCGATTCCCACAACTTGTCTTCCATGGCTGCTACTCCTACCCTGTCCCTAATAACTTCATTCCTAATTAGGAAAAGAATTAGAAGCAAATTACCCTCCCCAGACCCCACTATGTGGGATTTTACTGGGTAGTAGTTGTTGTTGTTGTTGTTGTAATTAGAAGCAAATAGTGAGTTGGGCTCGGGTTAATAAAATTTGAAAAGGTGTTCTGTCATTAACCTTTTGGTATTCATCTGTGCCTTATTGATCTCCTGATTTTTGTGACAGCCCACGCCTTAACAACACAAAATTTGATTATTAAAGGAATTTGATGCAGGTGACAGTTATATAGAGTTGTTGGTGGGGCTGTCAAAATATATTGGCAGCCCTATTTCTTCGAAGAAAAACATAAGACCAACTTAAATAAAAGAGGTATCATGTCTACCATTCAACTTTTTTTTGAATTTTGTTGATTGAAAAAACCATTTCTTATTTTTGGGCCATGGTTTAGTGTCTTGCAGGAAAATTATTGTTGTTTGTATGAGGGTTGTCTGATATTGGTATGCAAATTTGGGAAGGCTGTATATTATCATGGCTTCGTTTTCTGGAATCCTCCAAAGACCGATAGTTGCGGCATCTGCAGTCGCTATAACTTCTGTATCTACTGATCTTCATGAAAAATTTTGGCCCTCAAAATCAATAGAGAATTCTTCTTCTGAAGCATTGCAAGAAAAGAAAACATCATGGGTGTCTCAGATATCCGTATCTAAGCTTGCCAATTTTTCCTTTGTCAACAGAATACGCGTTCCTGTGCCTAACATAAGTGTTCCAAGTCCCAGCACCAGTTACAGCTCTAGTTCTGTTTCAAATCTTTCCTGTTCTTCCATAGGCAGTTCTTCCGTGTTGGTCAATTTTTATCAATTAGCAGCATTGGCTAAGTCTGCAAATCCATCAACATATACTTATACAGTTCCTTCTTCGCCTTCAGAGGTGTTGTATAAATGGCATTTACCAGAGCCAAATGTCGTTGATATATCAGGGAATTATGATTGTTCATCAGTAAAGTCTAGGACTGTGGTAGTATTGTTGGGATGGTTAGGTGCAAAACAGAAGCATCTAAAGAGATATGCAGAGTGGTATTCCTCAAGAGGATATCATGTCATTACGTTTACTTTCCCAATGTCTGAGATTCTTAGCTATCAAGTCGGGGGAAAGGCAGAGCAGGATATAGAACTGCTTGTGAACCATCTTACTGATTGGTTGGAAGAAGAGCATGGAAAGAACTTGGTCTTCCACACATTCAGTAACACAGGATGGTTAACGTGAGTACTGTTTGATAATCATCGACTTAGAAACAAAAGTATATGTGTTTTTCTTAAAACTTGTCTGTTAATTACTGATTGAGTTCTTTTATTCTTGGCTTTATAGTTATGGTGTCATTTTGGAGAAGTTTCAAAATCAAGATCCTGTTTTAATGACAAGGATCAAAGGTTGTATTGTTGATTCTGCTCCTGTAGCTGCTCCCGATCCACAGGTATTGCTGTCTCTGAAATTGCCATCATATGATTTCTTTTTCATGCAAGTGCTGGAAAGAGTCTTTCTACATGTGTAGTTTAATTATGAAGTTTAAAGTAATTGTTAAAAACCATATTTTTCTATTGAAATCCAATTATATCATCCTTTTATCAGATAAGTATTACAAGTGCTGTGTACATATCACGGTCTAGCTATTCTGAAGATTGCTTAATTTAATTTTTTAATCAGGACCGATTGTTCTCTTAATTTAATCTTGTTGCTTTCTTCTGTCTTAGGCCTTAAAACTATGTTGGTTGCTTGGCAAAAGATATTCTTAAACTTGATAATGTGGAAGTTATTTAGAAATTTCATCTTTCTATGCCATCTCATTCTTGCTTTGGTCTTTTTCACCCCTTCGTGGCTGGGGGCCAGCTGTGGAGTTTCGAGGGAAGGGGAAGTGGTACTTGTGTAGTATTTAGTAAATGTTAAAATCATATTTTGGGTGCATGGAGCTTTGATTTGATAAAGTGAAATTAACACAATCAAGTTCTTATTTTTTGTGTCAAGGTATGGGCTTCTGGATTCTCTGCTGCCTTTTTGAAGAAGAATAGTGTTGCAACCAAACGCATCATGACTTTAAACAACAAAGATGCAGATGTGACAATAGAAACCAAAACTTATGCGGATGCTACGCCTGCAGTAACTGAAGCAGCTTTGCTAGTAGTACTGGAGAAGTTCTTTGAGTTGGTTTTGAACCTTCCCGCCGTAAATAGGTAAGGACATCTCTTGAGATAATTTCTGTTTCCAGAATTTCCTTTTCTGCGAGTGATTGTGATAAAATATTTTTAAGCCTGCAGTATTTAATAGAAGTACCAAAATTGTATCTACTTTTCGTCTTTGTACTCACCTATGAAGTAGACCCTGTCGATGTCATATCCACACTCCAATGGATTGTAATTAGTATATGTAGCAAGTGCCAAAGATAGGTCCCTCTATGTACTTCCATTGATCTTTGGATGAAATTGCAGGAGACTTTCTGATGTTCTAGATCTATTGACATCCCGGCAACCAAGTTGCCCACAATTGTACATATACAGCAGTGCAGACAGAGTGATTCCTGCGATTTCTGTTGAATCCTTTGTAGAGGAGCAACGAAGAATTGGTCGCAACGTTAGAGCTTGCAACTTCATTTCTACACCTCATGTTGATCATTTCAGAAATGACCCAGAATTATATACTTTACAGCTTACCCAATTTCTTGAGGACTCCGTTTTAAGCTCTTGCAAACAGTCTTCCTGAATAATTCCTAACTATATTCATTCTTTTAGCCTTTTCTTTACTTTTTACCAAATACTTTGTAAAACTTCTGTTTTCCAATTTTAAAACAGATACACATTTACAATACATTGGTGTAGGTTTATTAAATATACAGTAAGAATAAGATTCTTTTATTTTATTTTAGTTGTATAAGTGGTTTTCCAGCAATAAAGTTGCTGCATTGTAATCCAATTTTATATATTTATGTAATTATGCTACATGTCATTCTTGATAATCTTGCCATTGACCATTTCTCTTTGTTGAGAGCACAGGTGGACCCAATTTTATATGTTTATGTAAATAAAATATGCTAATAACAATTGTATGGCTATACAAGTCTCATTAAGGTAAAATGAGATATTTAAAGCTAATGTTTCCAAGTACAAAAATATACCAAACTTTTTGCAACGACAAACAAGGAAATAGCGCCAAACAAATTGAAAAAAAAAACAAACTCTTTTCTGACTACTAATTCCGACTAAAAGGTGTTAATGTGGCGGACCAAACCCGAAAAAATAGCGTGGCCGGTCTTGGTACTGGTCTGGTATCGGGCTCAATCTATCCCGGTCTTTGGTAAAAATAGCACGGTATAGCCAGTTTTCGGACTGGTCATTTAAAAATAGCCAATGTTTACGAAGTCAATGAAAAATAACCACTATTTTGCTGCAACAGAGATCGGTCCAGCATAATATACTGGAGTTCGGTGCACCTGTGTATGAACTCCAGCATATTATGCTGGACCGGAATACTTTGCTGATTCCAGTATAATATACTAGAGACTGGAGCACCGGTGCTCCAAACTCCAGTATATTATACTGGACAATTATACTTGCTGGAACTCCAGTATATTATGCTGGAGTTCTAGTGTACTTATGCTGGAACTCCATCATATTATGCTGGAGTTCCAGCATACTTATCCTGGAACTCCAGTATAATATGCTGGAGTTCAAGCATACTTATGCTGGAGTTCAAGCATACTTATGCTGGAACTCCAGTATAATATACTGGCGTATTTTTCGGGTTTTGAACAGTATTTTTGCTCAGATTTATCTTTACATGAAAAGTGGCTAAATTTCGATTACTTTTGAAACTGGGCTATTTTTGAACGACCAGTTGTAAATCTGGCTATTTTTGAATTTCTCCCCGGTCTTTGGGGGCTAAATTTGGTCTGGAACAGGTCGGGCTTAAAAATACGCTGTCAAGTCGGGTTTGGAGATTTTATTTTTATTTTAAACTTTAACAAATATAATACGATATAAATTTATTTGAATGTTATGAAACTTCTAAATTATAATAAATAAATCAAACATCAAACTTAACGAGTAAAATATTACAAACTTAAAGTCTTAAATAATATTTTTAATTTATATTAAGTAAACTCAAAACATAACCACTAAGAATAATACTTGAATAAAAATTTCAAAGGTTTAAGAGCTTTATATCTTATTAAAATAATACCTTAATCAGATAGTATAGAGTCGAGAGCTTTAAATCGAATACATAAGAAATCTCAAGAGTACAATACTATCTGAAAATTTTTCACCGACTATGTTCCACGTACACTTAGTTTATCTCTAACCTTATCAAAAAGTATATTTAAAATTTGCTTATTCTAGCAAGAGGTCTCTAAAGATTACCTTTTTTGTTGTTCAAAATGGTATTGGAAAGCTCAATACAAGTAAAAAAATTTATAACTTCTTATTCTTTGCAGTAATTGGTGTTTTGCCTTCTTTGAACATTAAAATTTGTTAGGTCCATGGTTCTTTGGTTAATTTTAACTTGATAAGTTTTCTTTTGTTTTTTACCCTTTGGATTGTTGATTTATGCTAACTAGAAAAAAAGATTTCATAGGCCATTTTGAATTTGGTAACCTTGGCAATATCTACTGTGGAGACTTTATCATTTTGCTCTGTTGCTTTCAATTTGCGCAATTACATACAAGTTGAAAAAGAGAACAAGTGGAGTTGAAAGAGCATTGTTTTTTTCAGATACTGTAAATAGAAGAGTAAAATTAGGCTCATATGATATAGAAGACTCTTTTGGATTATGTTCATCTATTTTGATTTAAATATAGAGTTCTTATCTACTATCATCACCACAGTTGAAAAATAAAACTAGATACATGTTGGGCCGGAGCTGGCACGGGTCATCGCCACCTAATATAATAGAAATAAGAATTTTTACCTTCAGTAGCAAAGGTTGATATCTTATTTTTTTTTAAATAAATATCCTTTTAAAAAATTATATTCCATAGCTACCTTTTGATTTTTATAGCCAAATATCTATTTATGGTCACCTCCTATCCTTAAGCCATAAAATACGCTTTGTATTATTTTTCTCTCTCATTCTTTCAGATTTTTCTCCACCCTCTCTCTCTCAACGCCAGTCTTTCTCCATGAATACAACCATGATTCTCCACTGATTCATCTCCATTGTCGAACGAAATTTTCATTGTCAGTGGCCTGGGGCTCTGAATCGATGTCGAAATCAAGCCCTAGAGAGAAAGATGGAGGTTCGAAATCTGCTATTGAAAGGTAAATTGGGGCTGACAATGAAAATTTCGTATAGCTATGTTTAGTGGTTGAAGAGTCTGTTTAGAAATCAATGTCTTATGTTTCGTATCAATATCGAAATCTGACATAGGGTAAATTGGGGCTAAGGTTCGAAATCTGCTATCGACGAGACGACATTAGGGTTATTCTTGAACAAAGACGACGGAGTTTGGGGCTGAGCAACTTTAAGAGTCTGTTACCTTTTTTCCATTGTATTTCAATGTATCTCGCTGTATTCTATGTATTTCATTATATTTCAATGTATCTCGCTGTATTCCATGTATTTCATTGCATTCACTGTCTCGCTCTATATTCCATGAATGTATGCATATGTTTTTTTTTAATTAATATAATTTATGTATTCAGATTTATAATTGAGTTTGTTGAGTTATATTAGGAGTCTTTTTGTGTTAATTGATTCACTTTCCGTTTAAAAACAGCTGAATAGACCACGATTTACGCTATTTACGTTACTTTATTCAAAAATACATATCGTGAATACAGTTGAATACAATAATTGCCTAGTTGTACTCCCCTATTTCACGCCGAATTTTGCTACTGTATTCATGAATACAGTAGCTTAAATACATCAAATACACTCTAGCAAAACTAAAAACATATCTATAGGAAGTAATATTGTAAATGATAGCTACAGCTAGCTAATAACCACTAAACAATAGTGGTTTGTGAAAATTTCTCAAAATACTACTTGATGTTACTAGTCAAGTTGTCGATTACACGTCAACGGTGCCGGCCCAAGGGTTAAGCTGCTAAAGCAGCTACTTTGGCCCTCATAATTTTTGGGGCTCCAAAATTTTCTAGTAGGTATATATTAATTTAGTTTTAAAAGAATATTTAATGTTTTAAATGAGAAAGTGCAAATTTTCATAATATAAAAGTAAGATTAAATTGTTGATTATAATTTGAGAAAATGTCTTTTTGAGAATCACTCTCTAGACCATAAATGAGAAAGAATTTTATTATTAATTCATATATAACTCAAAAAAAAGTTGAAACTTTAATATACTCCCCCAACGTGCCCTTGATAAATTTTTAGCAAACAATAAAAACCTTAAATTAGAAAGTACATATCAAGAGAAATTAAATGGATTAGATTAAATTATTAATAACTCTGCATAAGAAAAACTAGAAATATAGAATCTAAGTGAAATTATATATATATATATTTTTTTCTTTTATATATAAAAAAAGGGCCTCTCATTGAAGTTTTGCTTTAGGCCTCCATGTTTAGTGAGTCGCCCTTGTACACGTGGTCACTGGCTGCCAACCGCGAAGAACCCTTTCTTGCAAATATATGTCAATAGAAACTATACTTTTTTCTAGTTTTATTTACAATTTGTTTGGATGGTTGATATATATTGTTTCACAATGTATTGTATTATCTTACTGTATTGTATTTTACTGTATCATTTGATGGATACAATGTTTGGATATATTGTGTCGTTTGTCATCGTTTCATGATATCACGCACCAGCAATATGAAGAATAAACTTGCGATATTATAAAGAAAAATTATGATACGGGGTAGAATTACTATAAAAAGGTAGGAAAAATGATAAAATAAAATTATTTAATAATAATAAAGGGTGAGATTGAAAGAAAAAGATAAGGTAACAACGCGACCACACCAAATCGGCCGTTACATAAAGTGGCGCATTTCTTACGTAACAATGGATTTAACGATACAATACAATAAAATTTAAGTAACAATCAAAACAAATATGGTATTTAAAGTAATAATAGGATACAATACAATATGTAACAACCATCCAAACAAGATGTTATTAGTAGGAGAAATTAGTGATGCCGTAGAAGGAAGATGTGTTGCGCTAAAACGGTCCGAAAATATCTTAACCTTGTGTGATATTGTCGCTTTAGATCAAGTTCCCACGGTTTTTCCAAAAAGTCTCACATCTTTGAGAGTATCCAATTCCTTATAAGTAGTTTCTTTTTTCTTTTCTATTTGTCCCACACCCAACAATTTCTCTCCTTGAACTAAGTTCCATATGATCTATCATAGGGCTGTCAAATTTGGCCCAAGCCCAAATGAACCGCCGAACACGTCCAAGGTTGGGTTGGTTATTGACCCGCCCATTTATGAATTTAGCCAATCTTGACCCAACCCATCTCAACCCATTTAAAGTTGGGCTAATTTTTAGCCCAAATTGATCCATGAGTAAGTTTGTCAAAATACCTTAGAAATAATTTTATTTTTTGTTTAATATTTTAAATATGACCATAACAAAAGCAAAAAAGCCTTATTTAGTAATTATACAATTTATAAGAAAACAACACATATTAATTAAAGTTTAATAAGAATTGGGCGGGTTGGGTTATGACCCGAATTTTAACCCATCTTGACCCAACCCATCTTAGCCCAAGTAACTTTTGGGCGGGTCATTTGACCCGCCCATTTGACACCCCTAATCTATCACCATTTATGGGCTAATTTGAAGATTAACTATGTGTCACCCCATGATCTGAGTATTTTATGGTCTCCAAAGCCTAGAGGAAAGGCTTTGTATGCATCTTTCATGCTACAGATAAAGATCGTAAACCCAGTAGACATGCAAAGTAACTAATAAGTCCCCCTACCCCCCCCCCCCTCCCCACCCATGCCTTATTAACTTTGATATCAGTCGTTAGGTTAAAACAGTTTGAAGATACTCTTAACTTTGTGTTATATTGTCCGCTTTCAATCAAGCGCACGATTTTTTTCAAAAAGTCTTACACCATTAGGAGTATTCAATTCCTTTTAAGTAGCTTTTTTTTTTTCTACTTTGTATATGAGACTTTGTTCACATACCCAACAAGACGAAGATGATATGTGTTGTCGACCTTCTATGACAACTTGCTTCGATTGATGCTATCAACGGGTGATAAGAGATTTAGTGGGTGTTTGACATAAGAGTTGTGAAATTGCGGGGAGAAAAAAAAGAAAAAGGAAATCAAGTGAAAATGGATTTGAAAATTAGAGTTGTGTTCGGATATAAACATAATTTAGAGTTGTTTTTGAATTATTGTAAGTGATTTGAAGTGAAATTTTTGAAAAACAGTTTTTTGGACCTTTTCAAGTTTCGAAAAATTTCCGAAATTCAACTTAAAAGTAAAATTTAAAATTTTCATGACCAAACACTGGTTCAGAAAAAAGTAAAAATTTCCTAAAAAGTAAAAATAAAAAATAAACAAAATATGGCCAAACGTGCTGGAATTTTGTATACACCAAAGTATATTAATTTATCATGATATGAATGAATTATATTTGAAACCTTAGAAAAAAGTCGCATATTGCGCAACTACTAATTCGTGTATGCACAAGGAAGAGTAAATAATTTCCACATGAACGTCCATCTAAGGTTTGCTCAAATTAATGATAAATCTAGGTCATAAATTTGTAGTAGTGAAGATTAATTATGGTAATGTAACCTCTACAAGAAAAAAAAAAATTTGAATATTGAAATAAGGGCCAATTTCTTACTCATAAAAATAAAACATAGTTATACATATTCTAATCTTGTAATGTTTCAGTAGTGCCTTTGATGTTAACTATACACATATTATACATTCACCAGTTATATTTAATTTAAGCGGTTGAATCATGATTATTTAAGTTAATTCTTCATATTCTATTAAAATCAAATGTTATCGTCACTAGCTAGTAGCCCAGTTATGTTTTTTTCCTTTCTTTTTTGGGATTTATCGAATTTTTGAAAGTCCAAGCTGCATTTTTTTTTTTAAAATTTATGAAGTGACAAGAAATGACAAATATATAGCTCAAATGAAGTAATTTAATTTGCCAGAATCATGACTGCTTCTTTGTCAAAGAGACAGCAAACTAAAAGTCATATCTAATTTCTTTCTCATTTTTCTTTAAAATAATAAATTAAGTATCGACTATCATCTCTGCATTTCAGGCGAAGTATGAATATTCTGCCAGTGCAGAATCAGATAAGTCAACATTATGAAGATAATGTACAAAAATAATCTTTTTTCCAGTTTCAAACGTCTACTTGTTCTTAAAAGGTATGGAGAATAAGAGGTAATATGTGTAGCTTCACTTTTAATTCATGTTGATTCTTAAATTTGTTTGAAATATATTTGACCATACTTTCCTTAGCTAATCTATACTATATTAAAAGCACGAAGGCCCTTAGCGAAATGCCGTTCGTCTACACTTTATAATGGATAAAATAATAACCACAAATACATTACCTTTTTGGAAAAAATAATGCCGTAGCATAAAAAAATAATTAACAGAAGAAGTAAGATTCTCCTTCTTTAATTACTATCCTTAATACTACAAAGAGTGCACCGTCGAATTTTTTCGTTGGTTAAAAAGGAAAAATAACAAGACAATAACTAGGAGACCCATTAATATCCTAATAAAAAAAGTCAAATTTATTGTACTTAAAAAAGGAAAAAAATATTTGAGATAAACTTTCTAAATCTTAGATTGTTCGGGTAGTTTTTTTTTTATAATAAATGACTTCATGAATTTTGTAGTGACAAATGTTCTTGTGGTTTCTATATAGCTATCAATTCAAGTGTGTAATTACAAATCAAGTTAAATAATATTCTTGTAGCTTTTTATAAGTACTATATTTATATTATAAACTTTATTATGTATATTACATGAGAAATATCAGTGCTTAGCACGTTTAATTTCTATGAACTTTTGCAAAAAGATCTAACGAATTTTTTTAACATAAAATTAGAAACATAAGACTTAACTATTTACTAAAAAGTAATCATTTATAAAGATATAACAAGGTACAATTGATAGAGTGCATGACTCAAAATTATAAAAAAGAAGAAGATGAAATTGGCTTCATTATCGGAGATGCTAGGAATATGAATGTCACTAAGAATTTGTAACTTTGGAACGACAATAATAATTGCTACAGATCTAAAATATGCCGTCTAGATCTGCACCTTAATGCTATATAATAGATTTTTCCAAAAGAATAAAAGACTTTAATCTCCTTGATAATGTTCGACACCCTTATCTCGCAAACATACAGCTTGTTTGGTCATCTCCTCATGATTTATTTCTTTTTCTTGTGTTAAATTATAATTTCTATAGTACTTTTTTTATTAAAAAAATAGATAATTTACATTTTGTTTATGAAAAAAATACATTTTGTCAGTTAACTGACTCCGTTTGTGTTTTCTAAAATAAACTTGAGAGTATATACTTTTCAAAACGATTTCAAAAAAGAAAAACCTCTTAAATTATCCAGAGTTTAAGTATTCTTGGTGAAAGTAAAAAGGAAGCACGATAACTTGTGAAATTGTACTAATAAAATTACAAAGCTGGAACAAATATTGACTAAGATGATTGAGGACTTCTATTGTCATTGTTTCTTTATTTGTTGAGTTAGTTAAATAAGATCAATGCTCGTCATGTTTAGGAACTCGCATTTTTTTTAACTTTTATTTTATAACTCAAACGTTATTTGTTAATATAGTACGTACTATTTATGTAATTTTTCACAAATATATATTTATTAAGACAAGGTACACGCGCAACGCGCGTATCCTAATACTAGTTACAATAATATTCCTTTTCAATCATTTTCTTAGTATAAAACAATGCTTCCACTAAGAGGCGGAACCGGATTTAGGGTGTGTTTGGTAGGAAGGAAAACATTTTCCAAAACTCCTTCTCAACATTCCCCACCCTCACCAACCCACCCCCCTCCAAAAAGGCAATTTTTTCTTTTAAATTTCAGTTAATCGGAATGAAATTGGAAGAACAGTTCTCAGTTTGAAGCTTGAAATTTAAAAGGTTTGACCAAGTTTTGACTTGTCTGTATATGATCTCGGATCGGAATTTTTATGATTTGGTTAGCTCCATTAGGTGATTTGGGACTTAGGAGTGTGATCGGAATGGGTTTTGAAGGTTCGGAGTAGAATTAGGCTTGAATTGGCGAAGTTGATATTTTGGCGATTTCCGGTTGGTAGGCGAGATTTTGATCCAGGAGTCGGAATGGAATTCTGAGAGTTTCAGTAGCTTCGTTATGCCATTTGCGATTTGTGTGCAAAATTTCAGGTCATTCGGACGTGTTTTGGTTGGGTTTTTGATCGAAAGCGTATTTCGGAAGATTTTTAGAAACTTAGGCTTGAATCCGATGTGTTTTGCGTAATTTGATATTGTTTGAGGTGTTTTGATGATTGGATCAAGTTTGAATAAGGTTTTAGGATGTGTTGGTGCTTTTGGTTGAGGTCCCGGGGGCCTCGGGTGAGTTTCGGATGGTCATTCGGGTCATTTTTGGAGTTTAGAAGTTGCAGAAAATCTGATCAGGTGTTGCAGAGAATTATCTCTTCGCGTTTGCGAGAGGAGCCTCGCGTTCGTGAAGAAGGAATTGAGGAAGGACAGAAATTAGCCTTCGCGTTCGCGAGATGGTCTTCGCGTTCGCGGAAGGTTGGTAAGCAGTGCATCGCGTTCGCGATAAGGAACTCGCGATCGCGTAGAGTAATTTAGGTCTGAGGGGGTTCAAGGTCAGTTGTTCATCGCGTTCGCGTAGGTGTTATCGCGTTCGCGAAGGTGTAGGAGGAAGAAGCATCGCGTTCGCGAAGAGTAAAAAGGTGGTCAACGTAAGTTTGTGCTACGCGAACGCGAGGGTTTGACCGCGTTCGCGAAGAAGGAAAGTCAGGCCTGGGCAGAATGTTTTTAAGTCGTCTTGTCCGCGATTTTGGGTATATTTTCACCCATAGTTGATCATTTTGAGAGCTTTTTAAAGGATATTAAAGAGGGATTCAAGAGGAAAACGATTTGAGCTAAGATTTTTGGACTTAAAACTCGATTCTATTGTGAAATCTACCTAGAAAATCATGGAAACCTAAGCTAAAAATGGAAGAACTAGGGCTTGGAATTTGGACCTTTAATTTGGGATTTGAAGGGTCATTTGTGGACGCATTTTGATGTTTTTGGTACGTATGAACTCGTGGGGAGATAAGAAACCTATTGGTGTAAAAATTTCTGAGTTTCGAGAAGTGGGCCCGGGGCTCGGATTTTTGCTAATTTCGGGATTTGTGCCCTTTATTGATTGTTTTCGCTTGGGCTTTGTTCCCTTAGCATATTTTGACGTTCTCGTTTTGATTTTGGATAGATTCGACGCGCGTAGAGGCCGATTCGAGGGGCAAAGGCGTCGCGAGCTAGAGATTTAGCCTGTTCGAGGTGAGTAATGGTTGTAAATGATGCTCTGAGGGTTTGAAACCCCGGATTGCACATGGTAGTGCTATATTGAGGTGAGGCACACGCTTAATGACGAGCGTGGGGTCGTGCCCTATTGGGTATTGTGACTTGGTCCGTCCCGATTGATGATTTTACCGCGTACTTGATTTAAATCTATTTGCTATCATCATTATTTGGGCTAAATGCCATATTTGGGCTCCGTGCTAATTATTTGAACCCTTCGGGGATTGTTGTTGATGTTTCCTCACTGTTTTGACTTTATACTTGAACTCAGTCATGTTATTTCCACTGTTTTCAAAACTCAGTCATGTTTACTCTGTTTTAATACTCAAATGATATTTAAATGATGTTTTGGGCTAAGAAATACTATTTTACTGTTGCCCGAGAGGCTTACGTGATTTTTGACTAAGTAAGGCCGAGGGCCTGTGTTGTGAGGATATCTTTTGGGTCGGGCTGCACGCCGCAGCGGTGATACATATCTTTGGGATCGGGATGCACGCCGCAGTGGTGATACATATCTTTGGGATCGGGCTGCACGCCGCAGCGGTGATACACTGATTGATTATGAGGCCGAGGGCCTGAGATTGTACGCCACGAGGTGGCTTGATATTGATATGAGGTCGAGGACCTGTTTATGATGCCACGAGATGGCTTGATATTGCGCTTGGGCCGTAAGGGGACCCTCGGAGTCTACACACCCCCAGTGAACGCGGGTACCCAGTGTGATGTGAGATATAGCCCGAGGGGCTGGTGTTGTTCTATGTGATTGCCCGAGGGGCTGGTACTGTTCTGAGATATTGCCCGAGGGGCGGATTTGTTGATATTGTGCCCGAGGGGCGAACCTTATGTGCTTATCTTTCTTATTTGCCCGTCATTTACTTGATTAATTGTGTGTTTTTGCCCGAGGGGCAGATTTCTGTGCTTATCTGCACTAGTTGTTCTCATTCATTTGCGCAACTGTTGAAAAAGTTATTTTCAAAAGGGTTTAAACTGAGCTAAGATGTTTTAAAGGATTTTACGGCTTCATTGCTTTCTACTGGCTTTTGAATGTGCTTCTATACAGCATGTTGATGCTCTTTTCGTGATTTCTTATCACTCAGTCTTTATTTATGATTATTACTCACTGAGTTGGCAGTACTCATTTTACTCCCTGCACCTTGTGTGCATCAGGTATTTTCTGAGCTTGGCGGCAGTTGTCAGTGGAGTTAGCAAGGTAGCTGCCGGCGTTCGCAGCACTATTTTCTCTCTCTTCATTCTATTAGACTGTACTGAGTACATTTCGGGCCTTGTCAGTCGTATTTAGACTTAGTAGATGCTCATGACTAGTGACACCCCGGTTTGGGCTGTGTTTGGGTTGTACTTCCGCCTTGTTATGATATTATCCGCTGTTTAGCATTATTAAATCATGTTTTAGCCTGTTTTATTTTTTTTTAGCTGTTTAACTTCGAATTGGGAATGTGTCGGTTGGCCTTATCTTCACGAGAGGCGCCATCACGACCGGGTCTGGGTTTAGGGTCGTGACAAGTTGGTATCAGAGCCTAGGTTACATAGGTCTCACGAGTCATGAGCAGGTTTAGTAGAGTCTCGCGGATCGGTACGGAGACGTCTGTATTTATCCTCGAGAGGCTGCAGAACCTTTAGGAAAACTCCATATTCTTGAAATTCTTATCGTGCGTCCTTGATTCAGCATGAAATATGACTCTTGGAACTCCTTCCACGCATTCGTATCCGCGAACGAGCGCTCAGCATCAGATATGCATCGATGGCTTGTGATTCCCTGATTGAGGGGAGAGAGATGTGATCTCTGTGTGTTGATGTTGGGCCAGTCTGGAGGACTCGAGGCCAGATTTTTTGCCTATAGCTTGAGCACCGAGGTGCTGATTGTGTGAGCACGTGTTTCTGGATCTATGCATTCTGTTGTGTCCCTATTAAGGGAAGTAATGACTGGTTAGTACGTGATGAGGGTGATGTGACTGCGAGATGTGATCGTATAATTTGGGAGCAACGAGAAGGGTCTGCTGGAGGATAGATGATCTATTAGGTGCCTGAGTTCCATCTTGATTCGAGTTTTAGCCCCGAGTTATGGGCGTGTGAAGAATCTTTTCATGTTTCCTCGTTAGTAGTGAAGTAAATTTCATGTTGCGGTATGAGTTCAGACTCAGGAGGACTAAGTGACTGCGTAATGGTTATGACGGTGGAAGGTACATATATAAATGTTAGTTTAAGGCGAAGCAGGTGGGTTATCTCCTGCGAAGTGTTCTGAGGTTGTGTGATCCTTATGTTGTCGGTTAGAAGATCTCAATTACAAGTGAAATATGTGTATTAAAATTTGAATTTGAGCTACTTAAGAGAATGGTTTTAAATTGTTACGAGAGTAAATGCGAGGTTTGTAGAAAAAATAAAGTACCAGATGGTCTGTGTTCCACGAGCTTATGAAGGGTTGAGTAAAATTTCACTATGGTATTATGGCAGCAATAAAGTATATGCGTTATGAATTATGGTGTGTGTTTGATCTATGGCTTCGAGCCAAGTGGGGGAGTTGCTATTGATTTGCTGATTGCACGGTTATGTGCTATGTTGGTTCCAGTTTGAGGCGTGCTGGTGAATCAGTTATGGTTTGTGGAGATTGAGCTCGAGGATGGCTCGAGTAAAGGAAAATTTTTCGACTAAGGTAAGGTTATATCACGCTTCATAGGTGTTTGAGAATCACGGAATGTCTTGAGTGGTTGTTGATAAAGAATGCTCAGTGCATAGGAAAGGAAAGCGACTTGGTTGCATCAAGGTAAGGTTATATGCTGCAGTGTCAGAAGTTCTAATGAGGCACAGGTTGTTCGGTTCTCTTGATCGGGCTAATTGCAGTTTAGGTAGAGTGATGACTATAGAGAATGGTTCTAATGCGTTCTGGGTTTTACATGCAATAATTGGAGGCTTTCAAGTTATACTTGTGGCTAGAAACTAAGTTTTCAGTGGAAGAGGGCAAGACTCGTGGTATGATCTATATTGATTGTGGGATTCTATATATCAGTATCGGGAAGGTGAAGGTAATGGCTTTGGATTCGCAGTAAGTCCTTTCAGGGTAGGTATCTTGAATGTGGTGCTTTTGGGAACATTTAAAAGAGTATTCAGTGGGTTATGAGCCTTAGGCTGTATGGTATTATGCTTGGGTCTCGTGTGGTAAGTTTGGATTGAGAAAATGTGATGTTATGGCAAGAAGGAGTATCAAGTGAAGGTAAATCAGAAGGGAGCTCGGATAGATGGGATCGATTGGTAGTAGGCCGAATCAGTATGGTAAGGATATGATTAGTTCTTTAAGTGTTTACAAGGTAATGAGTTCTACAGGTATTTTGCGGTGAAGCTCTTGGGTTTTAGTGGCCTGCGTAGGTTGATTGAGCTAGGAGGATTCAGTCCTGTCAGACTCGATTTTTGTGCAACGGGAGTCGGAGAGTTCTTGTTGATTTCTGCCGCGGTTAGAGATGTATATTTTCTACTGGCGTGAGGGGCTTGAGATGTATAGTGATTTTCTTCTAGAATAGGATCAATGGAAAAGTTCTTGTTTGGTTGAGTACATAGTTGCTTGTGGCTCGGAAGGGATATGAAATTCTCATGTTATTTTAGGATGGATTGGTATATGCAGTATGTGTGGAGGTTGAGATTTGCGTGTGCAAGGTTGCGGTTCAGTTCTGAATAGAAGGTCATAAAATTCATAGGCAACACGGGCAGTTTCAGATGATTAAGGGAATGGTATTGCTAGTTGGAGGTTATTTGACGAGGGTATACGTTTCAGAAAAAGGCAATGTGATTAAGTTGATAGTATTTCGGTAGTATTGCGGCACTTTCTTGTTAGATCGACTGCTGATATTCGAGTTTTCTTGGAGGCACAGAAGAATGTTAGAGTATCTCTCGTGGAGTGACTGGATATTAGAGATGTGGTATGTGCTCGGATGGTGGAAATGGAATCGGATATGTGATTCGTGTGGTATATGGAGTTGGAGACTGGAAGTTCTCATATTCAGGCTATGTTATGGTTGTGGGTCATGTGTATCGGCACTGTTCAGTGACTATTGGGGTTTGGAGACCTGAGGGGATCTTTTGCTGCTGGTATGTTAGATTTTGGATGTAATATTGGGTATAGACTAGTTGTCTTCGTGTTGTGTTATTCTGGACTATTGCGCTAAGGCGGCGCTGTTGGCTATGCGGGGAATGCCACGGATCGAGTGGCGAGGTTTGACGGATTATGTTCTTAGTAGGGTGGTTTTATATTTCGAAAACCCAGCGGATGGCTGGGAAGGATTGTCTTTCTTATTGGGCTTTTGTGATGTATGTCAGTGTAGAGACTCCTACCGTTGATTCAGTTTCGGTGGTGAGGGATTTTTCGAATGTGTTCTTATGGCCGGGCATGTCGCCGGGCAAGGTTGTTGATTTCGGTATTGACTTGATGCCGGGCACCGTATCGTATGGCACCGTCAGAGTTTAAGGAGTTGAAGGAACATCTTCAGAGTTTCCTTGATAAGGGGTCCGTTGGCAGGCTAATGTGGATGTATGTTCTAACTTGAGTCGACTTGGTTGACTCCGAGTTGTATTGCTGAGGGATGTGTGACTCGATTGTTATCGAGCTTATTAGTAATCTGGGGAGATCTATGAGTTACCTTTCTGTGTTGCGAGGTGTTATGATTTGTTGGTTATAGGCACATGTGGTGCGGCTCTATTGGGGTCTCGTAGTGAAAGTCGAGCGGGAAGAGTAATTGGGTGTTGCTCGATGAATGGCGTATCGGTTATGTCCTTTCGGGTTTGCGTGGTGTATGTTATTTGCTTCACCGTGGGTGTGATGATTTGCTTTGGCTCCAGACATCAAATTATGCGTGGTTGTCGATTTCGAGCATGGTGAGCTTGAGGTACAACTCTTTCATTTGAGTCATTTTCATGATTTGAGTATGTTGGTACTGTTGCTTATTGGGGCGCGTATTGCGCAAACGGTTACTTTAGTCTATATTGAGGTGTCATGTCACCAGAGTAGTTGTGTTGGATTAGATGAGATCTTTGGGATCACTAATGAATACAATGGATTCGATTTCAGCATGTTGGATGGATAATATCGAGGTTCAGCTCAGAAATTTGTTATGGTCTTTGTCAAGGGAGAAGTGGTTTCGTGAATGGTCGATTAAGGAATGGTTATGGCTTACTGCGTGTTTTATTTATCATTGGCAATATATGAAAGTGCTGGAATGAGACTTTAGTTGATAAGAGGTTTTCTATCGGTATTCGGTTGTTGTGCGCAGCTGCTATGATTAGAAGTTATCGCTACAAGTGTTTGAGTTATGTGGTATATCATGTAATTGCACCTGAGGTTGCAGGTGTGGGTTATTACAACTTGTTCGGGCTTATTCCCTGTATTTCCGAAGTAGAAATGTGGTTCTAAGGTTTGTGGGCTAGATTGGATTGTGAAATTTCAGTTACAATGTATTATCAGACCCATATGAGAGAAGGTGACGTGGGATCACCCCCGGGTATGTGCATGGTAAGGTTATTCAGCAATTGGTCGGCTTTTGGAACAACTCTGGGCACGTTTGAGGACGAACGTATGTTTAAGTGGGGGAGGATGTAACGACCCGACCGGTCGTTTTGAGTTTTCGCACTTTGCTCGCCAGTTCTCGGGCATGACTTGCCCCGTGTGATGTATTATGACTCATGTAAATCGTGGTTTTGGTTTTAAGGGTAATCGGAATGAAATTGGAAGAACAGTTCTCAGTTTGAAGCTTGAAATTTGAAAGGTTTGACCAAGTTTTGACTTGTCTGTATATGATCTCGGATCGGAATTTTTTTGATTTGGTCAGCTTCATTAGGTGATTTGGGACTTAGGAGTGTGATCGGAATGGGTTTTGGAGGTCCGGAGTAGAATTAGGCTTGAATTGGCGAAGTTGATATTTTGGCGATTTCCGATTGGTAGGCGAGATTTTGATCCAGGAGTCGGAATGGAATTCCGAGAGTTTCAGTAGCTTCGTTATGCCATTTGCGATGTGTGTGCAAAATTTCAGGTCATTCGGACGTGTTTTGGTTGGGTTTTTGATCGAAAGCGTATTTCGGAAGATTTTTAGAAACTTAGGCTTGAATCCGATGTGTTTTGCGTAATTTGATGTTGTTTGAGGTGTTTTGATGATTGGATCAAGTTTGAATAAGGTTTTAGGATGTGTTGGTGCTTTTGGTTAAGGTCCCAGGGGCCTCGGGTGAGTTTCGGATGGTCATTCGGGTCATTTTTGGAGTTTAGACGTTGCAGAAAATCTGATCAGGTGTTGCAGAGAATTATCTCTTCGCGTTCGCAAGAGGAGCCTCGCATTCGCGAAGAAGGAATTGAGGAAGGCCAGAAATTAGCCTTCGCGTTCGCGAGATGGGCTTCGCGTTCGCGGAAGGTTGGTAAGCAGTGCATCGCGTTCGCGATAAGGAACTCGCGATCGCGTAAAGTAATTTGGGTCTGAGGGGTTCAAGGTCAGTTGTTCATCGCGTTCGCGTAGGTGTTATCGCGTTCGCGAAGGTGTAGGAGGAAGAAGCATCGTATTCGGGATGGGAGTGTCGCGTTCGCGAAGAGTAAAAAGGTGGTCAACGTAAGTTTGTGCTACGCGAACGCGAGGGTTTGACCGCGTTCGCGAAGAAGGAAAGTCGGGCCTGGGCAGAATGTTTTAAGTCGTCTTGTCCGCGATTTTGGGTCTATTTTAACCCATAGTTGATCATTTTGAGAGCTTTTTGAAGGAGATTAAAGAGGGATTCAAGGGGGAAACGATTTGAGGTAAGATTTTTGGACTTAAAACTCGATTCTATTGTGAAATCTACCTAGAAAATCATGGAAACCTAAGCTAAAAATGGAAGAACTAGGGCTTGGAATTTGGACCTTTAATTTGGGATTTGAAGGGCCATTTGTGGACGGATTTTGATGTTTTTGGTACGTATGAACTCGTGGGGAGATAAGGAACCTATTGGTGTAAAAATTTCTGAGTTTCGAAAAGTGGGCCCGAGGCTCGGGTTTTTGCTAATTTCGGGATTTGTGGCCTTTATTGATTGTTTTCGCTTGGGCTTTGTTCCCTTAGCATATTTTGACGTCCTCATTCTGATTTGGATAGATTCGACGCGCGTGGAGGCCGATTCGAGGGGCAAAGGCGTCGCGAGCTAGAGATTTAGCCGGTTCGAGGTGAGTAATGGTTGTAAATGATGCTCTGAGGGTTTGAAACCCCGGATTGCACATCGTAGTGCTATATTGAGGTGAGGCACACGCTTAATGACGAGCGTGGGGTCGTGCCCTATTGGCCCATGATAGCCTTATTATCACAAAGGAAAAACGCATATCTCTCAAATAGCTATAAAAGGGAGATAACTGATCAATTGTAAGGACACGGAATATCAACTGAATATACTGAATTACTCTATTTTTCTGTTACCTATTCTATTGCTCTCAAAGTCAATTATTCTTATTTATTTTTTATTATCAGTAGCCCGTGTTCTTCTTAAAATAAAGCTTTGACTGAAATTCTATTTTTTGGTTAAACAAATTGGTTCCGTTACCGGGAATCTGACAATCTATTTTCTCTTAACCTTGTCTATTTCGTTACGTCAACGATCATGTCAAATGTTAACGATAACACCTAGGGAAACCAAGGAAACCATCAACTCCAAGGGGACCCACAAGATGTTCACACTTCGATCCCTTCTCCACAAAGCTCGCCTCGACGGTCTCGAGAAGGAACTCCTGATGGATCTCATTCAAATGCAATTACTCAATTTAACAATGATGAAGCTATCAATGAAGCTTTGCAGAAGTTGATCTCTCAATAGGTCAATAAAGCTCTTGAAGCTTTTGCCAGCCAATTACCTACTGCACCATCAACACCAGTTCTAAATACCAATACTTTGGAAAACCCACGTTCTGGGCTTGTTAATTCAGGCAGTGGTGGAACCCCAGTGAATCACGAGAGGGAGAACCAGGTAATGTAGTCAATTCCGATTTACAAAGTTTAGTTCTAACATTGCAAAAACAACTTAAGGAGCAAAGTGACCGCATAGAGCAAATACCTGGGGTGCCACCCGTGATCAAAGGGATAGATATAGATAAATATTCGCAACAACCCTGGAAGCCAAGTGCTGCTCCCATCCCAATTCCAAAGAAATTTAAAATGCCTGATATTCCTAAATATGATGGAACAATTGATCCACGAGACCACGTGACTATATTCACAACGGGCGTCAAAGGCAATAACTTGACCAAATAGGAGATTGAATCTGTATTGGTCAAGAAATTCGGTGAAACACTCACTAAGGGTGCATTAACATGGTATTCTCTTTTACCCGAAAATTCTATAAATTCTTTTGCTGAGCTTGCAGATTCTTTTGTCAAAGCACACTCGGGAGCTCAGAAAGTTGAAAAAAGAATGGAGGATATTTTCAAAATAAAGCAAGGGGATTCAGAATTGCTCAGAGAGTTCGTAGACAGATTCCAACGTGAAAGAATGACATTACCACGTGTACCTGACAATTGGGCAGTTATAGCATTCACAAGTAACTTGAATGAAAAAAGCTCAAAAGCTAAGAGGCGACTCAAGGAGAGTCTTCGTAAATTCCCAGCGCCGACATGGAATGACGTTTATAACAGGTATAGCACAAAGCTGAGGATTAAAGAAGATATTATTTTGCGGCATCAAAAAGAAGAAAAGGTAAGTTCGAGACAGGCAGAAACCGAGAAAAGGTACGGTAAAAACAGGTACGAGCCATAAATGGGACCTGCAGGAAAAGACTCACGGTCAAAGCAGGATAACCAGAGGTACGATCACAGATCGAGGAATAGAGAGTCGGGCTCATCTTCAAGACTTGGGAATGATCGAAGCACACGTGAGTCACGAGATGATGATAGAAACTTAAAGGCGAGATTTGGTGGTTAAAACTTCAATGTGATCACTTCCGAACTCGTGGATGTCCTAAGAAGCATGGGATACAAGGTACGATGGCCAAAGGAGATGAGATCGAATCCAAACAGGCGAAACCCTGATCATTGGTGCAAATTTCATAATGATCACGGGCATAAAACGGCAGACTGTAGGTTCTTGCAAAGTGAAGTTGATCATTTATTAAAGCAGGGGTATCTCATCGAGTTGTTCAGTGAGAAAGGTAAACAAGAATACATGAAGAATAGGCAGGAGCCCCCCAAACCACCTTCACCCAAAAGAACCGTCAATGTTATCAGCGGAGGAGAAGAAATCAATGGTGTGACGTATACCGCAGCCAATAAGATTTCCAAAGTAACGATTACCCACGGGAAGCGGTTGCGGCATGTTTTAGAAGAAGAAAATATTACATTCGATGATGCGGATGCGGATGGCTTATTAACTCCACATAATGACACACTGGTAATATCTTTACTTATACATGACACTAATGTGAAACGAGTTTTGATTGATCCAGGAAGTTCCGTGAACATTATTTTGTTACGAGTACTACACGAGATGCAAGCAGAGGATAAATTGGTACCAAAAGTGCATACTTTGTCAGGATTTGACAATTCCAGTGTTGTGACGAAAGGGGAAGTGATGCTTACTACATTCGCAGAAGCGTTGTCAAAGATACAAAGTTTCAAGTAGTGGAGATGGAAATGGCTTACAACATAATTCTCGGGAGGCCATGGATCCACGATATGGATGCTGTTCCATCAACCTTGCATCAAGTCATTAAATTTCCAGCGCCATGGAGAATATGTCAAATCCGTGGAGACCAACAGACATCCAGGAGCATCAACTCCGTGGCAAATTCAAGTGCGAGAAATGAAGAAAAATAGCAATTACAAAATCCAGTTGAGGAAATCATAACACCAACCTCAACTGAACAAGGGCGAACAGATGTGAATTCAAGGCCCGATTCTATTCAAGAACCAGAAGAAAATGAAAACATCAAAAGAACGATAGAAGAGCTGGAGGCTGTAGTACATTTATACACTGGCCAGAAAGAAAAGTTCGCATAGGAGCCAATCTCAGCCCGGATATGAAACGTAAGGGGATTGAATTTTTAAAAGCTAACGCGGATTGTTTTGCTTGGTCCCATTCTGATATGATAGGTATACCACCGGAGGTAATGAATCACAAATTAAATGAAGACCCGTCTTATCCACCTATCAAACAAAAGAAGAGAAAGCAAGGAACTTTCAAAAATCAGGTGATTCAAGATGAGGTCAAAAAATTATTAAACATTGAGTCTATCCGTGAGGTAAAGTATCCTAATTGGTTAGCCAACACTGTTGTGGTACCTAAAAAGAACGGTAAATGGCGAGTTTGTGTAGACTATACAGATCTTAACAAAACCTGTCCTAAAGACTCTTTCCCATTACCTCATATAGATAAACTAATTGATGCTACTGCAGGGCATGAGTTGTTAAGTTTTTTAGATGCATATCTAGGATACAACCAAATCAAGATGGATCCGGCAGATGAAGAAAAAACTTCATTTATAACAGACAAGGGGACTTACTGTTACAAAGTAATGCCTTTTGGTCTTAAAAATGCAGGTGCAACATATCAAAGACTAGTAACCAAAATGTTCCAAGATCATTTGGAAAAAACTATAGAGGTCTATATAGATGATATGCTCATTAAAACTCAGCATACAGGAGATCATATATCGCATCTGTCTGAAACGTTTAAAATTCTGCGAAAATTTAATATGAAATTGAATCCTGAAAAATGTGCATTCGGTGTTGCATCAGGTAAGTTTTTGGGTTTTCTTGTTTCTAATCGTGGTATTGAAGTAAATCACGCACAGATTAAGGCCATATAAGAAACTCCTGACATACTTACGAGTAAAAAAGAAGTGCAGAGGCTAACGGGAAGAATTGCAGCCTTGGAGAGATTCATTTCTAAATCATCGGAAAAGTGTTTTAAATTTTTTTCAGCTCTTAAAAAGCACGATCATTTTGAATGGAATGAGGAATGTCAACAGGCACTCAAAAATTTGAAGAAATATTTATCAAATCCGTCGTTGCTCGCAAAACCAAAGGATGGTGAGAGATTACTCATCTACCTAGCTATCTCAGAAGTAGCGGTAAGTGCTGTTTTATTCCGCGAAGATCAAGGTAAACAATCTCCGATTTATTATGTTAGTAAATCTTTATTGGATGCGGAAACGCGATATCCTCAACTAGAAAAGCTTGCACTTGCATTAATCATGGCATCTAGGAAACTAAGACCTTATTTTCATTGTCACCCTATCGTTGTCGTAACTGCTTATCCGTTACGCAATATATTACATAAGCATGAATTATCAGGATGGTTAGCCAAGTGGGCTATAGAATTAAGCGAATATGATATCACATATCAACCTAGAACTGCTATAAAATCTCAAGTATTAGCTGATTTCGTGGATGATTTTAGCCAAGGGATACAATTAGAAGCAGAAAAAGAATTACACGTGTTCAACGGGGCTAATCCAGGAATTTGGACCTTATTTACTGATGGTTCATCTAATGTAAAGGGTGCGGGTTTAGGAATCGTTTTGGCACCACCTACGGGTGAAATCATTAGATAAGCCATTAAATGCCATTCTATAACTAACAATGAAGCAGAGTATGAAGCTATGGTTGCAGGTTTAGAATTGGCACGAGAACTCGGCATTAATCAAATTATAATCAAAAGCGATTCGCAGCTCGTCGTTAACCAGATGTTGGGGACTTACATAGCCAGGGAAGCACGAATGCAACAATATTTAGAGAAGGTACGGGAGCTGGTAAAGCAATTCCAGACTTCTAAAGTTACGCAAATACCAAGGGATGAAAATGTTGAAGCGGACGCCCTAGCTAATCTCGCATATGCGGCTGACGTGGCAAGTGATGTAAACACTTCAGTTATTCATTTATTTCATTCAGTTCTCAACCCCGATAAGAATGAGGTATATTTTAATAATTTAACTTGGGATTGGAGGAACGAGATTGTTGCTTTTTTGCAGTATGGTACCGTCCCTGAAGATAAGAAAAAAGCTCATGCGCTTCGAAAAAGGCTGCTCTGTACTGCTTAAAGCAAGGCAATCTTTATCGAAAAATGTTTGGTGGTCCCTTAGCAAGATGCCTCGGACCTTCTCAAACGGAGTACGTAATGAGAGAAATACACGAGGGGCATTGTGGGAATCATGCAGGAGGAAGGTCATTGGTAAGAACCCTAATTAGGGCAGGGTATTATTGGCCTAAAATGGAAGAAGAAGCAGAAAGTTTCGTGGCTAAATGCAATAAATGTCAAAGGTACGGTAACAATATGCATAGACCTGTGGAGTTACTACATCCGGTCATTGTACCGTGGCCATTTATAAAATGGGGAATGGATATCGTGGGTCCATTACCACAAGCAAAAGGACAGGTAAAATTTTTGCTCGTACTTACTGATTATTTTACTAAATGGGTAGAGGCAGGAGCATTCAAACAGGTGCGAGAAAAGGAAGTTAAAGATTTCATTTGGCGAAATATCATATGCCGATTCGGTGTGCCAAAGGAGATCGTGTGTGATAATGGCCCTCAATTTATAGGAGCTCAAATCACAGAATTCTTTCAAAGTTGGCAAATTAAAAGGATTACATCCACACCTTATCACCCGGTGGGTAATGGGCAAGCTGAGTCAACAAACAAAGTCATTATCAACAATTTAAAGAAGCGTTTAGAGGAATCCAAAGGTAATTGGCCGGAAATGTTACCTGGTGTCTTATGGGCATATCGCACAACAGCAAAAACAAGCACAGGAGAAGCACCATTTTCATTGGTTTATGGAGCTGAAGCTTTAATTCCAGTTGAGATAGGAGAACCGAGTATAAGGTTCGCACATGCGTCAGAGGAGTCTAATGACGAGGAAATGCGTGTAAATCTTGATTTACTTGAAGGAAGGAGAGAAGCTGCACTAATAAGAGTAGCAGCACAGAAGCAGGTCATAGAACGATATTACAATCGAAAAGCACGCCTCAGATTCTACAAAATTGGGGACTTTATGCTCAAAAAGGTTTTTCAATCTACGAAGACAGCTAATGCGGGGAAATTAAGTCCGACATGGGAAGGACCCTATAGGATTTGTGGTATTGCAGGCAAAGGAGCATATGAGTTAGAAACAATGGATGTCAAGATACTACCTTCGCATTGGAATGCTGTTCACCTGAAGAGATACTACTTCTAAGGAATACCCACGGTTAGGTATCCATATTTTAAAGTTTAATTTTGAATTGTTAAAATTTTACTAACGATTTTAGATGATAGGCAAAAGGCTAACCTGTGCTAAATGATGAGTCACAACCTGCAAGGCACGAGGAATAAATTAAATTCCCTGGCCTAGGGTTACAATTATTCTGTTAGAAATACAAACGGGTTAAGCAGTCTATATCTATAATCGCACCTCCGAGTCCCGTATATTTTTCCTTTTCAGGGAAAGGACCAAATGAGAGGGACAATCAAGTGCTCGAGGCTTCATACTTCCACGCTCAAACACTTGGGGGACTACATAATATACACGGGCATGTGTATAAAGAAGGCAAAGTAGATTGAGAAAAATCAAAGATCAAGCCTGAAAGTTCACTCATTGAATGAATCAAGAGCAGAGTAAAAGTCACGAGCTAAGGCCAAAGAAAACCTTACTATAGTTAGGGTAAATGCTATGTACTGAAACGGGTTATAAATAAAAACCTCGTGTGTACTGAAACGGGTTATAAATAAAAACCTCGTGTTTATTATTTTTTCTTTTTCAAAAATCTGTTACAAGAAAAACAGTTACGAGAAAGTTATAGATATAATTCAAATACGTTTAAAGTGTTACTCAAAACTAGACAAGGTTCAAAATAAAAACTTGTCAAAGTTATTTCAAAGAAACATGTGTATTCCTATTTCTTTTATCGCATGTTAACACCATTATGAAGTTGAGACGTCTTCTTCATTAAGTGTCGAATATGAAAGGGCCCTCTTTTATAAAACTCATGATTATTTTATTCATGAAGTTAACAGAATTATTTTTTGAAGAATAAAAATGCGACTTATTCTGTAAGTCCTGAGAAATAAAGGCAAGAATAAGTAAAACATAATTTCAAATAGTAACGAAAAACTTCTTAATATTAAATAACTAAGACTAAGTATGAACTTAGTCATAAAAACCGCAAATTATTTATAAATACTGCCCCATAAAAGGTCTGGGGACTTAAGTTTCCAAAAACAAACCCTTAAATGAAACCAAGGGTTTTAATCACAACCTTCCAAAAAGGTACCTAAAAAAAACAAGACAGGAATTCAACTTAAACTTGTCACTAGGAAGAAGAGGGAACTGAAATAGGTGCATCAACAGCAGCAGGATCAGCTTGGCTTACAGCAGCGGGCTCAACTTGGCTTGAAGGAGTGGGGATACCCGTATCAACTTCAACATTTGCAGAAGCTTCAGCCGCAGGAGAAGGAAAATCTTGGGTTTGCTGAGCCTTCTCAATAGCTTCATTGATTTTAGCTAACTCAGATTCCAAGTTAAAATTTTCTCGGCTAGCTTCAACAAGGGTATCACGGCGAGTATTCAGAAACGCCCAACTCACTTCCATGGCAGACTTATCCTCAAGGATCTCATAATCCCTCTCCCAATCAGCAATTTCATTAGTTAACTTTTCATTTTCAGCCAAGGCAGAAGTGTAAGAAGCTTGAAGAGAGGCATGGGAACTTTCTAAGGCACAAACCTTATCGGAAGAAATTCGCAGGTCTTCTTGTGCTTGAGACAAATTCTGCACGAGCTCACCAGCATAAGCTTCTTTTTTATCCAAGAGAACCTTCAGTCCTCTAATCTCTTCAATTGCCTTGGACAATTGCTCGGAGAAGGAGGTTTCAAGACGAGTCTTTTCTTTTTCTGCTTGATTTGAGGAAGCCTTTGCAATTCCCAATTCTGAGGTCAAGGCCCGTACCTGCTGTTCCAAGGTACTCTTACTTTCTTCTAAATAATCCACGTCAATCCGCGGGAACTATCTCTTCTACTAAAGGTTCACGAAGAGGTTCAGAAGAATCCTTACCCCTGGAAGAGGATCTTTACGAAATAGAACCTCTAGTTCTAGAAGAGGGACCAGAACTAGGAGAAGGAACAGAAGAGCCGCGTGCAGATGAAGATCCTAAATTACGGAGCCTACCTCCTTTTCTGCTCCTACTGGGAGCGTTAGGGAAGTTATCAACAATGGAGACCTTACTAGGGTTAGGGTTTGATGAAGACATGATGATACGAGGATGAAGCAAACAAAGATTTGACAAATTGAATGTTCAGAAAACTTTATGTGGTAAAGACAAAGAAGGAAGTTATATTTATACTAAGAAGTAACCGTCAAAGGAAAAGATGTAATGATGGAAGGGTCATAATGACAACTGACGCTTCGTATATAGTGAAACCATAAAAAAGCCTTAAAAAGTGCTGCAGAATTGCAGAACCAATGAAAATATGACACGTGTCAAAGAAAATTAATTAGAAGTGACAATTGGAGCGTCGATTCTGTCATAGCATTAATGGTGACAAAAATTCCCGCTTTAAAGAAATTCCACTTCCCAAATATTCAATCGATGAGTAAATGGCAAGTGGGGGGACTATTTGTATTGGGAAAAACTGAGTTTACATATAAAGCTGAAGTGTCATGACACGTGGATCGATCAAGGAATTATGATTAGCAAAGAGGTACGAGTTGCAACAGGTACGAGTAGAGGCATGAAAAGAGGCACGAGCAGCTATTCGAAAGATTCAACGCCCGTACCTATTTAAGTCCGAGAATTAAAGAGAATGAACCTGACAGTACAAAGGAGTACAGATACAGTACTTAATGAGCCTTTAATATTAAAAACGTTAGAGAATCTGTATTAAATATAATGATTATATAACATAGCATTTAATGCCTTTAATTGCCCATGATAGCCTTATTATGACAAAGGAAAAATGCATATCTCTCAAATAGCTATAAAAGGGAGATAACTGATCAATTGTAAGGACACGGAATATCAACTGAATATACTGAATTACTCTATTTTTCTGTTACCTATTCTATTGCTCTCAAAGTCAATTATTCTTATTCATTTCTGATTAACAGTAGCCCGTGTTCTTAAAATAATGTTTTGACTGAAATTCTATTTTTTGGTTAAACAGAATTGTGAATGTGTCGACTGGCCTTGTCCTCATGTCTTAGGACTTACGCTTTGCCTCGTTAGAGGTAAAACACGTCGCCTCACGCCCGCACCTTTTAAAACATTGATTACTATTACTAGTCAAGTCGCCGATTATACGTGCTCACTGACAGCCAACCACGAAGATCCCATTCTTACAAACATATATATTAATACTTAAAAAATAAGTATACTCTTTATAGTTTTATTTAATAGTAAAAGAGAGTAGAGGTGCCGTAGAGGGAAGATGAAGAAATATGTTTCGTCGACCTTTTATGACAACTAGCTTGGATAGATGGAGTCAACGGGTGATAAAAGGTTTAAATACATCGCATGCATCAAATTATATATTTTATTGTAATTAAAGTTAAATCCATAATAGTAGCAGTATCAATTTTGTATTTTCTTATTATTAGATTTATAGTCCTATTTGTTGCTTCTTTTGCTTCGGCTATCTCACTATCTTGCTATTGTTACTGTATTTTTAATTTCCTCTCAGTGCTTTTTACGAGCTGAGAATCTATCAGAAACAACCTCTCTACCTACACAAAGTAGGGGGTAAGTTCTGCGTACACATTACCGTTCTCAAATCTCATTTGTGTGATTACACTGAATTTGTAGTTGTTGTATCATAATTAAAGTTAATGCATATTCCATAGTTAAATGATAAACTTTATGTAAAACCCACATTTTTTTACCAAAAAAACACAAAATGCAATTAGAGTCTGGAACCCAATTGTGGTCTTTTTGAACAAGTGTGACATAAATATGTGTAAGAAAAAAAAAGTGACAATTCTATATATAACGCAGTAAATAACTGCGCTATACTTTAACGGTGTTTTGGCCATTAAAGTATAGCGCGGTAAATAACTACGCTATACCTGGTGTTTGTATTTTAGTAATGTGTATTTTTAATGTAGCGCTATGTTAATTGATTGATAATATAAAAAAGAAAATCGAAAAAGCTCCAAGTTTGATATCAACAAGGAATTGTTCAAAGATTTTCTGAAGGCATCATCCAAAGATGGTGTTAACTGCTATTTAAGAAAAATATATCCCATAATTTTTTTTCTCCTAAATTCAATTGTTTGTATTTTCTCAATGCACTAATAGTATGTTATATTGGTGATTTTGAAGAATTATGTGTTCTTTTAGATACATTGATACTTTTCAGAGATCTCCTTTATTTCTTACGAGGATATTGTCACATTTGATATCGTTCTGTTTCTAATGTTGATTTTTAATGTTTTAATGAAAAATATTTTGTATTCTTTGGATATCATCTTTGTGTGTATTCAATGATACGGTTTCAATTTTCCTTTGACTTTGGTAATCAAACAAAAAGTGTTAATTCTTCTCATATCACTCAAGGATAACAAAATATTAATCTTTTGATTTTACCTAATTTTTTTATTTAAGTATTTATTTATATGAATGTGACACTTCAGGCTAATTGAGTTAGGTATTGTATTTTGAATGAGATCATAAGAAATTGTACCACATGAAATTAGAAGACTTATTTTTTTCGACTTTTATATAGGATTGTCAAATTAGACTACTAATATTATAATTTTGGCTAATATTTAGATTTTAAAATCACCTAAAAAAATTGTCTTTAAGGAAACTTGGATACCATTTAACTGCTCAAAATTATTTCTTATAAGGATTGATAACCCATTCATGTTTGACAACAAAATTGCAATGGAATTGGAACTTTTCTTCACAAGTTTAAATTCTTTTGGAGACCAACAAACATAGATATTTTATCTAGAGACTTAATTAATGTCTCTATAATGAAGTTCCATTTATAAACCAAAAAAGTTAAAATAATAGGATACCGTATGTAGTCTCCGTAAACCTCTTTCTAGACATTCATTTTCTGAAGATATAGAATAGAAGTAAATCTGGAGAAGTAGATGTTTAAAAGTATAATAAAAATATAGAGACCAACTTACTAAAAATCAAATCTTAATATCACAAGCAGAGGCGGAGCCAGAAATTTAAGTGTATGGGTCTGTCGTTTTGAATTTTAAGACAGGTCCGCAACCTCAAGCTAATATACACAATTCTAATACTAAGAAACGAGTACTAATATTTAATATTTATTTAAAAAGTAACGACCACTTAACATTATTGTTATAATTATACTTGACGACTTGTCAGGTTTTGTAAACAAAAAATGATCACATCATTAGGCAGGTCTTTAAGTTTCAATATTTTATTCTCTAAATAACAAACTAAACAAACATTCAAAAGGTTATTACCAGTGCAAAACTTCATAAAACTAAAAGTTCTTTCTACAATTGCAGTAGCCAAAGAAAATATCAAATTTCAAGCAAATAAACAAGTCTTCATATCTCGTGAATATTTGGAATCAAAATTTTAAAACCAAGTTAATATTTACTTAAAAAATCAAAAGATAAAAGGAATGCAAACAAATAAAAGTAGAAAAGAAGATGGAATAGCAGGGATGGACCTTGAAGAAAAATATGACTATTTGGTATTTTTGATTTTGATTTTAAACAATGATAAAACTTTTTGAAACCTTAACTCTTTCCCTTACTTTTCTTTTGATTTGATTGGGGATAGCTCTCTCAAAGAAGTGGACAGCTGGGACTATTTTGGAGCTTTTGTCTTAGCAATAAGTTTGTGGTTTCTTCCCAAGAAAGGAAAGGAAACGTTGCTAAAAAAAAAGTAAAATTGTAGTACTTCTGTGTAGAATCGAACCCCTGTGGTGCGCTAATAAACTGCCTTCGAACCTAGAAGGCTTACCACTGAACCCAAAGCCCTTTTGTTACTCTGTTCGCCGTTCTATAATTATATCCTTTCGATAAATTTTTCAATGCAAATACAAGGCTTGAGAAAAAGTTACTGGGTTCGTCCGAACCCACACTCACTACTGTAGCTCCGCCCCTGATCACAAGCGGGAGAAAAGAAAAAACATAGAAGAAGCAGAAGAGAGAGAAAAAGGTCACAACAACAACCTAATATTTTGGTATGGTCATAGAAGTTTTCTTTACCCATTTTGTTCATATATAACAAGAAGTAAAGTTAGTTAGCAGAATATTGTCTTTGATATATTCATTAACGACATGAAATCAATTGATTTTAGTAACAAGAATTCGCATATAACACATGGATATCGAAAGGGTAAAGTGATGTTACCCTAATGATTAAAAATCAACATCTAATTGACATTGACATTTTTTTTTAAATCGTTGGTTAATTCACATTTTTTGAGAAATAACGTGAAAATATGCCTATTGTTCATAGTAGAAAAAAAAATTGATTTTTAATATAAAGTTGGAGGAGGAAAATATCTTTTATCTTGTATATCTTTATAATGATTATTAAGAGATATACTTGAAGTGATAGGGGGGATTAAACATTGAAAACACTGTTTACAAAGATGACTTAAGTGTTAGGTGATATAAGGCCACATTGCAAACATCTGCATTCTAAACGCAATTTTTATCTAACTTTACAAAATTAGTTATTTTTACAGCTTCAAACAATATTCAATCATTTCGAATTCAAGTATTATGTCATGTAGCAACAAAGATTTTAATATTTCAACGAGTGCATCAATTTTTTCACGTCAATTGCTTTAAAAAGTTCTTTTTTCTTATATATAATTTTTAATAAATTTATTTTGTTTTTTGTTCATATATAATCGACTAAAAATCTACGTGCAATGCACGTACATAGAAATTAGTCTATATTAAAAGCACGAAGGTCCTTATTAGCGAAGTGTCGTTCGTCTTTTTTACCCCTTTAAAATAGATTTCATACTAGACAAAATAGTCATTTAATTATTTTCCTAATAGTTAGGAGTACTAATTAATTAAAATTTGTGCATTATTTTCCTAATATTTTGGAGTTCTAAATTAACTAAAATATTGCATACTAAAAATTTCTCGTCTGAACTTCTATATAATTTGGCCTAACGTATGCAATATAGCCTATAAGCTTGAAAAAACTAAACAAAATATTTCCTTTTTGGAGGAAAAGAAAATTTAAGACTTAGAATATGTAGTAGATATATTGCTTTGTTGGCCGATGAAACATATCATTTTTTATGTCCTAATTTTAGTATAAAAATATTCAACTTTCAAAATCTTTTCCATCTATATTTACTTTTACAACAGTAAGAAGAAACAAAAAGAATCTCAAACAATTAATATTCGTTGATTACAATTAGTGCAAAAAAAAAAAAATGAATTAAGCAAATTTGTAACTATAAATAATATTTTCAGAATATTTATTTTATTAGGATGCTAAGTATGAAAATCCAATCAAAGCTAACGATATTATAACATTAGAGAAGCATTTAAGTGGACTTCAATTTCTAATTTCTCATATTATTCAATGAGAATATACGTTATACCTGCTTATGACATTTTAATTACAATTAAGTTCTAGCTTTCTAGATATCGTTTTTGTATAATCTTTAAAAAGTGCATTGACAATAATAAGACAAATATCTAACAAGATATTTAAGAATATAAAAGATAAAGAGAAAAAGAAAAAATATTGACAGTTCTATAAACACAAAAAATCAAAAGTAAAATATTAGATTAGTTTCTTACTCTTCAATAATGCAAAATTTTTATTAGAAAAAAATTATAATTATAGTTAAATATTTAAAACTATGAATGAGCTAATATATGAATAACTTGAATGAATAAATCACACAATATTTCCTTTAATGCTGAAGACAAACGATTAATTCTTTAAATTACTAATGAACTAAAGAATCTAAATTTATCATATAAGTAAATTAGTTTTCAGGTTAACAAAAATATCACGATACATAAATTTATCTTCATAAAAGAGCAATAGTGGTGAAAAAATAAGCAAAATTAGTTTAAAAAATTGTATTAAGAATCAAATTAGTAAAACTGCAAACTAAAATAATAAGAATGAAATAGGAAAAGACAAAATATATTCTAAATAAATTGTTATGAATTATTATTATTATTTTTATTGCTATTATTATTTGCATTTTTTCAAATAAATGACAACTTCTACATTTTTTAATATTAAGCTCTAGTTGTAAAATAGTAACTCAACATCAGTTATTTTTAGACTTTACATTGTCACTTATTAATTTTTTCTATAAGCTATAAAGCCAATCATTCTCAAGACCAACAGATTCAATTTTTCAAATTATTTGATTTATCATTGTTAATAAAAGTATTTTTATGTTATTTGTTTGTTTTTAGTATTAGGCTATAGAAATAATAATAATTTCCATAAGATATTACCATGAAATCCTCAAATATTATAATAAGGTATATATGTAGACTTCCATGGACAAGATTTCTTCTTTTATTGAGCTAACAAAATAGGATCAACAATCATTATTTACAAGAAGTAGCATTTTTTCTTCAATTTTAATATTATATGTCAAATATATTATTTGATAATATCTATTTTTTAAAATAATTTATTTAATAGTATGGGTACATGCGCAAAGCGCGTACCCTAAGATTAGTATTAGTAAAATAAGAAACCGGAAGATATAATTACTACTAATGTTTTATTTATTTAAATATCTTTTTTCCACATTTTAGTTCTTAACACTGTTATACACACGTATGATATATGTACTGTATTTTGGTTAAGTGATCATGAAACTTTAGAAACTTATATTTTCTGGTGAATAATCCACATAGACTTTTCTTTGACTTTCTTCTAAAGATTTAAAATTAATTGCACTAACATAATTGAACTATTTAATTTGAAGATCATCTAATAATGGAGAATTCATTGACTTTTCATGTGCAACAGCAAGTGGAGTATTATAATTCCAACGTTTTGTTTAGAAAAAGAAAACTTGCAACTCCAATCGTCAACACTTGCAAGGATTACGATAACAAAAGAAAAGTAAAAGAAAATTGGAAAATTTTTACTGTATAAAATTGGAAAATTTTTACTGTATAGCCACTCCCAAAAGTAATAATCGAATATATATATATAAATATATTAATGCATAAATGTATATTTAAGATAATTAAAATATAATTTATTATATATTTGACAAGTGGATATAATTATTTTTTGCCGTCCGCCAAATATGTGACTTACCACAAAAATTTGAAATGCAGAGGTGTCAGTTGTGAAAAACTTTGCGAACTCGTAAAACACAAAAACACGTGTTATTTGGTAGAATTTTCATGAAAACCTCTATCAGAATCAACTTTTTTGGGGATAAAATTGCTTTAAAAATTTAGAGAACTAAATAAAACTACAATTATTAAGACAAATGTAGGATTCTGATAACCTTTTGAAATCATTTTTATAGGGAAAAACTCCAACAATCCGAAATTGATTCATTCACCCCTTAATATTACAATGCGTCTCATATTTGCCCATGTTATTAATGGAGCTCCATCGCGAAATGATTGAACTCCAGAGTCCAAAATTTTTTTTAAAAAAATATTTAAATTTATCTATCAACTTTTGATTACAATCTAAAAATAACCTCAATTTGAAACCCCGTTAAGTTTCAGGGATATAAGCGAGACTTTTTTTCCTAATTAAGACAATATTAGATGAAAGATTTAACGAAAGATATACTTACTGAATTCAATCCCTTTTTTCATAAAGTTGTCATTATTCTGTATTAGGTAAAATATGTTATGGCACGTGACCACCCTAGAAGGGGACACATGGAACACATGACGGGGATGGTCGAAAACCGAACACAACTATTTCGATTGTCACCGGAAGGGATGACGTTCATAAAGGCATTAAGTGCTCTGTGCACGGTAACATTTAATAAGGAATATTCTGCAGCATTAAGAGTGACGACCCGTTATATAGAATTTAGCATTTATGTTCACCGTTACATCTTCATCAATGCTCCTCATAATTGACAAAGAAGGGCACAACCCTAGTACCTTCTTCATAGTTATAAATAATGAGCTCAGTGATCATTGTAGGGGACAAAAATTTTCTGGCTAAACTTACACTGTATTCTATACAAAGCTTAAAACCTTGTACACAAATATTCATTTCTTCAGTTATTATATTATTTCATGATCAAATTAGTTCAATGGTCTAAAAATCACATATAAATTCAACTGTACTGTTTTATGAGTAAACATATTCCCCTTTCATAACTTCAAATAAAATTTCCACACACATGGTAACATGTTTTGTACACAGATATTCTTTCTTCAAAAATTAAATTATTTTTTTCTATTTTTGGAAATATTCCAACTTTGTTTTTTATAACTAAAATAGAAACGCCCGAATATGTTTTTTCCGTAAATAAGCAAATAAACGAAGGGCAAAATAATAATAACACACATTTTCGCGGCTCTACAAATACGGAGAACCGAAGGCCAGTGTATGGGCGTGCTCTCTTTCTCGTTCATTCCCTCACTCTTTGGAACTCTTCATTTCTTCTCCGTTCTTTTCTATATTATTCATCTCTTTTTTATTTCACAAAAAAAAAAAAAAAAAAAAAAAACTATCTCCTATCCTCCTATCAAATTTATATCCTAAAAGAGGATGATACAGTGAAGGCCAATTTATTATTATTATTATTATTATTATTATTATCTCTCTTTTAAACTTCTCCAAGTTTCCAAGATTCAGGTTCTCTTTCTTTTTTTCGTTCTTTCTCTGGAAAATTATTGTGTATATAATCCTTTTACGTAATTCTAAATGCACAATAATATTTGAAATCAATCTGAATACAACGAAATGTGAATATTATGAATTCATAATAGTCAGATTTTAACTTGTTTGAGATTGTGAATTTTGAGTGAATGTTGACTGATGAAAGGTTAGAGAGAAACATCACGTAGGTAGTTCTAGCTCATTGTCATTATTATTATTATATATTGAATTCTTATATATATATATATATATATATATATATATATATAACTTTCGTAAATTCGGGTAAGGTTGCATACACACTAATCTCCCCAAACCCTGCGTATGGCACTAAACTGGGTTTGTTTTTGTTATACTTTCGTAAATTAAGCACATGATTTTTGACTTTTTTGGCTTCAAGCTCGAAAAGCCTTGTTGTATTATTTTGAACAAGACCCAGATTTTGGCTTTTTATGAAAATTTGGATGGAAAATGAGGGGTAGGATTGTCGTTTGGTGGTTGGTGATTTTGGATTTTTTGGTAATTTTGAAGGACCTTAAATGTAAGAAGTTGGCAGAGAAGCAAATGGTAAGGAGGAGATTAGTGGAAACAGAAAGTGACAACACGTTTTAGACTGTAGTTTTTTGCAGATTTTTAATACTTATCTTTTTTCGTCCATTATTTTACTATTTTGTGCAGAGTTTTCATTAATTTACTATTTTGTCCAGAGTTTTGGGGAGTTATGGCATCAGCATTAGGCTACAAGTCAAATAAAGTTTTCCTGGTGATCTAGGAGCTTCACTTATAACCTTTGTTTCTTTCTTTCTTTCTTTCTCATTTGGTCTTGACTAAAACTATGCTGTATGAATTTAAATTTTTCCTATAAATAGTATATTTTATAAACTTATTAAGCCAAAAAATGGCTCAAAAATTTCTTTGTTTGATAATTGAGAAATCTCCGAGAGCCAGTGGCGCACAGTTAGAAACTCGTTGGATCTATTAAAAACTTGGTGGATGCTGAGCCAGTCCCTCTACCCTTCTCCATCGAAATAACAATTATTGACATTGTTTTATTTTCTGTTAACTCATGAACTCTTGGTCCCGTATTCAGAAATTGCGTTATCTCATTTTTTTTCACGTTCTAATAGCTAGATTACTAATCATTATGATATTCAGGTATCAAGTCATACTTAGTATTTTGGTTTTTGTTAATATTAATGATCTGGTGGTGTAAAATAAAAGTCATGCTATTATGAAAGGCGGAAATTATAGTACTAGGAAAAAGGGAGGGAGTAACCAATTTGGAAATTTGCACTTTTTAATAAAAACTTTGAGTATTTGAATGGGGTGTGGCACTTTTGTTGTGTATATTTAATACTAGTGTTCATCATATTAACGAGAAAAGCACCTTTTTAAAGTGGTTGCAGTACCTTAACTAGATTAAAATAATCCCATTGTTTCTTTTTTCAAGCATTAAACCGAAACCACAACATGTGGTTTTTCCTAAAGTTGTTCTTAAAATTTGTACTTTAGCAAGATGCTTTGGGTCCCCTGTAAAGAGAAAAATCGTGAGATTAAGATGGTTCTTTTTTCAAGAATCATTGTTGAAGTGGGACAGAAAAGAATATTGTATATTTATATTTTACCAACCCCATTTTTAAATACTTATTTCAGTTGCATCTGAAGTACGTGCTGTGCACTTTGGAGCATTAGATTTACTCGTCACATGGGAAATGTGTAAATCCTTGGCCTTAAGGATTATGTATTTTACAGTCAAAAATTTAATAGAGTTCCTAATATGTGCTATATAAGGTAATTCCAGATAGTTTAATTGGTGTTGGACATGATCATGATATGCAGGTATTGAAGATTTTGGCTGTTTCTTGTTGATTTGGAGTTGTTTTATCTAAGCTCAGATATGGCTACACCAGCAGCACCCCTGAAATGTCCACCACCTATGAAAGCTACCTCTAATGGAGTATTCCAAGGGGACGATCCGTTGGATTATGCACTTCCTCTTGCCATTGTACAGATATGTTTAGTACTTGTTCTCACCCGAGTCCTTGCCTATCTTCTCCGTCCATTGAGACAACCGCGTGTCGTTGCTGAGATTATTGTGAGTGTTTCTTGCGCTTTTTGCTTTCTTTCTTTAATGACCTCAACTACATTTGACTCCATGTGCATGGAAATATTTAACATTGTGGGATAGAATAATTTATGTTATATTCCAGTTGTTGAAGTTCTTTAATGAACTCAACTACATTTTGATGATCTTATGAGATTCTTGCATATTTCTGCTCACATAATTTACTGCTCTATCGGAACAACTATTAGTAACAGTCTTAGTTCTGGTGCAAGAAAGAGGTGACATTGGATTTTTTTTGTTTTTGTCAGGGAGGAATTTTACTAGGTCCATCTGCTCTAGGTCGCAACGAGAAGTATCTGCATACAATATTTCCACCAAAGAGCCTAACAGTGTTGGATACTTTAGCAAACTTTGGCCTCCTTTTCTTTCTTTTCCTTGTTGGTCTGGAGTTAGATCCGAAGTCTCTTCGTCGGACTGGGAAGAAAGCTCTATGTATTGCTGTTGCTGGAATCAGTCTCCCCTTTGTATTAGGAATAGGAACATCCTTTGTTCTCAGAGCTACTATATCAAAAGGGGTTAATCAAGGCCCTTTTCTGGTGTTCATGGGAGTGGCCCTCTCTATCACTGCCTTTCCTGTTTTGGCTCGTATTCTAGCTGAGCTCAAACTTTTAACAACAGATGTTGGTCGAATGGCCATGTCTGCTGCAGCAGTCAATGATGTGGCTGCATGGATTTTTCTTGCTCTTGCTATTGCCCTCTCAGGCACTACCAGTTCTCCTCTTATTTCCCTTTGGGTCCTTTTGTGCGGGGCTGGTTTTGTGATACTCTGCATATTCATTGGTCCTCCTATATTTAAATGGATGGCTAGACGTTGTTCGGATGGTGAGCATGTAGATGAGATATATGTGTGTGCTACACTAGCAGCCGTTTTGGCTGCAGGATTTGTCACTGATACTATTGGTATTCATGCCCTATTTGGGGCTTTTGTGCTTGGTGTTCTTGTCCCAAAGGAAGGACCATTTGCAGGCGCACTAGTGGAAAAAGTTGAGGACCTTGTATCCGGTTTATTCCTTCCTCTCTACTTTGTTTCTAGTGGATTGAAAACGAACGTAGCCACTATTCAGGGGGCTCAATCATGGGGTCTTCTTGTTCTTGTCATATTTACATCATGCTTCGGGAAGATTGTTGGCACCGTTGTCGTCTCACTCCTTTGCAAGATGCCTATGCAGGAGGCTCTTACTCTTGGTTTCTTGATGAATACTAAAGGTTTAGTCGAGCTCATTGTTCTTAATATTGGCAAAGATAGAGGGGTATGTATCTTCACACTTCTTCTAATTTGTTGAATTCATGAGTTTATTAGTTGTAAGCTTACATAGTTTTGGCTGATAATTTTTGCAGGTACTTAATGATCAGACATTTGCAATCATGGTGTTGATGGCTCTCTTCACAACGTTCATCACAACTCCTATTGTGATATCAATATACAAGCCAGCTAAACTAGCTGTGACTGAATACAAGCATAGAACAATAGAGAGGAAAGACACGAGCAAACAAGTCCGAATGTTGACATGTTTCTACAGCACAAGAAACATTCCCACACTGATCAATCTCATTGAAGTTTCTCGTGGAACTGAGAAGAGGGAAGGACTTCGCGTCTATGCCATGCACCTTATGGAGCTTTCTGAAAGGTCATCAGCAATCTTGATGGTCCACAAGGTTAAAAGGAACGGGCTGCCCTTTTGGAATAAAGGGGAGGTTGCAGATTCTAACCAAGTAGTGGTTGCTTTTGAGACATTTGAGCATCTAAGCAAAGTGTCTATCCGACCAACAACAGCAATCTCTCCCATGAATAGCATGCACGAGGACATTATTACTAGCGCTGAGAGAAAGAGGGTAGCCATGATAATTCTCCCATTCCACAAGCACCAACGACTTGATGGACATTTCGAAACAACCAGAACCGATCTAAGGCATGTAAACCGCAGAGTTCTTCAGCACGCGCCATGTTCAGTCGGTATCTTGGTCGACAGAGGTCTTGGTGGAGCATCTCATGTATCCGCTAGCAACGTTGACTTTACAATAACAATCTTGTTCTTCGGAGGCCATGATGACCGGGAAGCACTTGCTTATGGTGTGCGTATGGCCGAGCACCCCGGTGTCACTCTAGTCGTGGTACGTTTTGTTGTCGACCCCGAGGTTGCTGGTGGCAGTGTCAAGATAGACATGAACCAGAACTCCGGTCCTGAGGCTCAACCCGACGAAGTGTTACTTTCCGGATTGAAACAGAGAATCTCAAAGGATGGATCGATCAAATACGAAGAGAGGACAGTCAAGGATGATGCAGAAACTTTTGAAGCAATAAAGTCATATAACAGGTGCAATCTATTTCTAGTTGGAAGAATGCCTGAAGGTCAAGTGGTTGCAGCTTTGAACAAAAAGAGTGAATGTCCAGAATTGGGGCCTGTAGGAAACTTGTTAATATCCTCTGAATTTTCAACAACAGCATCTGTTTTGGTGGTGCAGCAATATCGCAGCCAATTATCTCAGGACTCATTGAGTTCTTTGGAGGAAGGAGAATCATCAGAAGGAAATGAGTCAAACTAAAACAGTGAAATAGTAACTCAATCTAAAGACTCATTGAGTTCACAGTGTACAATAATAGAAAAGAGGGAATTGCCAAATAAGGAAAGTTTATGTGTGTGTATATATATGTATCTTTGGCATTCCCTCATTGTTACCTTCTGCATTAATCTTGTTTTCATGTTATGTAAAGCTGCAGAATGTTAAAGTTTCTATGAAGATTTTCATCAAGCATCTCAATAATCTGTATTCTAAATTTGCATTTTTCCATTTACTATTCTAGTATAATGCAACAAAAGATTTCTGGTCAAGAAAATCTAGAATAGGAGCAGGGGCGGATTTAGGGGAACGGAAGGGGTTGAACCCCCTTTGCCGAAAGACAAATGTGTTGTTTACCGCTATATATTATGTTTTGAATCCCCTTGGCACAACCCCTAAGCATGGCTTAGTGGTCGAGGGGGTTCAAAATCTTTGTAAGGTCATTGGTTCAATTATCACTAGCTGCAATGTCTTTTAATTATTTAACTTTTTCTATTCTCCTTAGCGGAAATCCTGCCTCGCCACTGAATAGGAGCATCACCAAAGCATCAACGGTTGTTATTGAGAACAAGACATGTTGTTTATTATGGTTGGTGTTTTGTTTAAAGAAAAACAAAACTTAGCAATCAAAACACAAAAAAAGATATATCACAAAGAATGGTACAATTGCTAGATTTTTTTAACACAGTCGAAGTTCAGCAAGTGTATGGAGCAAATTATTAATGGCTTATTTTATTTTCCACCAAGGAGCAATGGTAAAGTTATCTCCGTGTGACCTGCAGATCACGGGTTCGAGCCATGGAACCAGCGATTAATACTTGAATTAAGATAGGTGGTCTACATCACACACCTTAGGTGGGGCCCTTTTTCGGACCCTGCGTGGATACCTTGTGAACCGGGCTGTCGTTTTTAGTTCAAAAGGAGGGAGAAGTGCACGGTTGGCCACTAATAACACATGTATTTACTTTTAAGCCACCATTTAAAATGTCTTTAGTCTTTAGCCACTGCTTTAATAAACTTTAACTGCCCGAACGAAAATACCCTTCTGCTCATGTCCTTAACTTTTGTACTTAACTTCAGGACTTCAGGACTACATGTCCATAACTTTTGAACTTGGAACGCTAAGTTCAGGACTTCAAGGCTACATGTCCTTAACTTTTGAACTTGGAACTCAAACTTCAAGACCAAGCGTCCTTAACTTTTGAACTTGTAAGTCAAAGTTAAGGACCTATTGTCCTTAACAACTTGTAACTGTAAGTTAAGGACTGTTTGTCCTTAACTTTTGAACGTGTAACTGTAAGTTAAGGACTGTCTGTCCTTAACTTTTGAACTTGGAAATCAAAGTTAAGGACCTATTGTCCTTAACTTTTGAACTTGTAACTGTAAGTTAAGGACTGCTTGTCCTTAACTTTTGAACTTGTATCTATAAGTTAAGGACTGAATGTCCTTAACTTTAGAACTTGAAACTGTAAGTTAAGGACTGCCTGTCCTTATTTTTTAAACTTGTGTCCTTAACTTTTGAATTTAATTTTAGGACTTGAGGACTACATGTCCTTAACTTCTGGAAGGAATTGCATTTCCTGTTTACTCATCGCTCTTTTTCTTATTTTCACAACTTTTAGATCTAAAAATAAATTCAAGGAGCTAAGAGCAAATAAACCCTATTACATTAGACTCACTAGAAAGAAAAATAATCAGCACACCGATTCTGCAACAAGAGAAATGGCAGAAGCATAATAGCTTCAACGTCAACCAAATTTTAAACAAAAAAGTAGAGACGAGTCTAAAATCTTCACGAAAGCTCCCATAAAACGTCATATCCGAAAAAAGTCCACTGAGGTCCATTTCTAACATGCTTCGACATAGCAACGATTTGTACCACGAGAACACCAGAGAATACGAAGTCTTTATGTTTTGAATGCATCAGTGTATTTCCGTTTGGGGTGGAAAGTGTAACACAGTCTTTTCATATTAATTTTAATAGACTAGTGGCTACTATTGCTAAGCATTAAAAATGCTGGATAAAGAGTAAATACCAGCTTAAAAAGTGTCTACCCCACGCTATTTCTACTCGAAAGGAAGCATCCTTCTTGTAAAAGCAAAACAATATTCTTGTTGCTTGCCCCACCACATTACGAGAATGGAAAAACTCTGGTCTTTATAAAGTAATTTCGTCATCATAGAAAGGTACGGTTGACAATTTTCGATGTGTCCAATCCAACATAATAAAGTATTGGTGTCTAATTTAAAATTCTTTACTTCTCCGTTATTCCTTAGATCCAAAACAAATGTGGATTTAGGCAAATCAATTTGGTCCAAAATAAGTGTCGCATTAAGAAATCAGAAATGTACAAAAAAAATACCTAATCTACACCTACTCCAATAGGTTATCTATATAAATTTTGAAATTTTGAAGAGTTAACCTAAATAGCCGCACATCTAATCGCTTAAACTAAAAATAGCCGGTAGATGTATAAGATATGCATAATTTATGTATTATATGTATATAATTTTCTAAAAAGTATGAAGAGATATATAACGGGGAACTTGAGAGAAAGTGGGTATCTAGTATAACTATTATGATTAATGCTACTAATTAATAATTTTCTTAATAAGCATACCAAAAACCTTAAACGACACTTACTTTGGATGCAACTACTTGGGGTGGGGGTGGGGGGGGGGGGGGGCGGCAATTAAAAGGAACAAAGTCAGTCGAATAACTCAACCATATTGTAAAATGCAAAACGATAAGGATTTGTGACTTAGGTCATTTTTATGCCATTTCAACGACAGTTTTTGTTGAAATGTACAAATGAAAGATTTGATAAAAGCAAATAGACTAAAATTAAACGTGTATTTTGTTTGCTAACACTATCTTCAACTGATTTGCTAGCATTTTCTTCTTTGGCATAATTATTTTGACCCACAACATAAAACTAGAGCAATCGCCGAAAGATCAACTTTTTCACAAATAATACATCATGCTCTGAATTTAATTACTACTAAAGAAACATTGGTGCTGAATTTATGGCCTTAATTTATTTCTAATAATTTTGAATTAAGTAATATATGGAAACCCTACTTAACTATGATTGGTTCCTATATAATCTCTCAAAAGACCTGAGAAATAAAATGATTCATCTCCTAAGCATAATGAGAGGTTGAACTGATTGTAAAATAGTAGCATAATAATTGAATCTATGATGCTTTTTGGATAAAGCAATCCGGTAGACCGGTACACAAAGTATTCCGTATTCATACAAGGTTTGGGGAAGAGTCGCATCCCAAGAGGGTATGATATAGGCCGCCTACCCTAATTCAAGTACTAGTGGCTGATTTCACGGTTCAAACCCGTGCCCTATAGGGTCAAAGGGAGACAACTTTAACGTTGCTCCAAAGTTCCCTTCCCATGATGTTGTTTGGATGATGGAGATTATTTTCTAGAGGAATTTTTATAAAGCATTACAATTTAGAGCCTAATTGCCATACCTAACATACTGCTCTTATTAAGAGTCGAACTCAAAACTTAAGCTCACTAAGCGGGCTCTCTAACCAACTGAGTTACGAGAGCTTGTTGCTATCTTATTTTAGTTCAAAAGAATTAATCTCTTATTTTAGTACTATTTGCACATTTATTATAAAATTCAAATATACAAATGATAATTTTCTGAAAGTGTAGCTACCACTTCTAAATAAAATGTATATGTTTGCGCGCTGTGTCGCGTAATACTTCCTTCTTTTTTTCTTCTAATAATGTTGAGCTGATAGCGGAATAGTAAGCTTAATATATAATTAAAAGGATGATGTCTTTGAGAAATATTGGGAGATGCCAAAATTCAACTGCTCATGTTTTCTTATGGTTTGTTATATGGGTTTTGTGTGGCTTAATTTGGAAATTTTAAAATAAGACAGATTTGATTTGACCATATTTTGAAACATATAATAAACCTAATCTAAATTTAGCTCTACTGAATTTGGTTCTAACCTGATTAGGTAAAAGTTATGAAATAATCAAAATTATACTCAATCCTTATTAGGCAAAATTTTGAATATGAATCAAATGTTCAACCCTAGCATGTATAGTACCAAAAAAATTGTGACAAGTGACAACTATCAAATGTATAAAATATGCTACCGCAAAAATTAACAAATATGGTGGCAAACAAAGTAACTAATTACATAATCACAATTGATTTGCCTAACCTTAATTGGAATAAGGTAATATTATTGGAGGGATTAGTTGACTACAAAATTGCAGGTCTTATAATTGTATTGATTACTGAGACTTTTATTGCATTCCTGTCTTTTGATCCATCAGATCTACTGATTATGAAATATATAAATAAAAAAATAAAACTTGACCATTTCACGTTTATTGATTACTCATTGATTCTTGTTTCCAACTATAGGTTAATTAAGTAATTGTTTAATCAGCGGCATACAAATAAATAGATTCAGAAAATAACCTTAACAGCACATGAAATCTCCAAGAAAATGATGCTCAAGAGTGTATGGGTCGAAATCTGACCCTAATAGCTGGAGGCGATAAAAAAGTCTGATCCCATTTTGCCCGTGCCCACGAGGCGTAATGGTGATGGGCCCCACGGTCCCTGTCGAGGTCAGGCCGTCAAAAAACTTACATCGCGGGATAAGCGTACGGTCTTGGATAAGTAACAAAGGGCTGTCGCGGGAAAAGAGACTGGTCAAAGACCGTTGGATAAAAGGGAACATTGTTGATATATAAAGAGAAGGAGGGAACTGTGAAAGACGACTGGCTATGACTAACAAGAGCAATACTACGAAGCCAAGGGGAGAAGATGCCTCAGTTATCTGCAGCTTCCTTTTCATCTTTTATACTCCTTCCATTGTAATTCAAGTCTGTCACAGATGTAAGCTTACCGTTCTCACTTTTATGATATGCTATCTCAAGAAATATTAAATTAGTTTATTCTCTTCCAATTTTTATACTCATTATGTTGCGATCTAGAGTTAATTACCTTTGGCTAAGATTTATCCTCTATTCCATTCATTAATTAGTTTAACGAAAAGTTTAATACTTTTTGGTCAAACAATTTGGCGTCGTCTGTGGGGATTTAGCCAAATTTGTTAGTTTCCTTTAGATCCAGAATCAGCGGAATATCTCTACCAAGCTGTCATGGCCTCACCTTCTCGGCGCTACCACCCACTCGAAAGAGCGGTAGGTAAGCCTTCGAGACAACCGTACCAATCTAGGTCATAACGCTACCTAAAGTAGAAGTTATAACCAATATCTATGAAAAACCCACTTCTCGCCCGTAACAGTAGGTTTGACACGACGAGCGCACGTTCAAATACGATCCCAGTCACCTAGCGTAACCACAACCCTATTTTCACCCTACATATGGGCCCGTACTCCCATCCCTTGTGAAGGGACAACAGCTTGCTGCGTGGCCTTTTGAAAGAAAGAGCACACCCTAACCTATTTTCACATTCCCACACTCACTAAATGGTCTATGAACGAAGTATGACATGTTTCTCTTGTCATTGGCGCAAATCGGACGGGATCGGGCCGGGACTCGATTTCATCCCATCAGCGAATGAGGCGAGTCCAACCCATGAAGAACCTAGACGCTAGTAACATAGAGCCGAACACGACCGCCAAATCTGAAACCACCATCCGAGCACCAGGCGGAGCGAGTAACACTACAACGTCAATCTTTCTTTCACTGACTCTTCAGGCCGAGGTAACAGAAAATTTCATTCTGGTTTATCTTCACTCCTTTATCGGTTCAAACAGGTGCATGCAAGCACTCGCGCGGGCAAGCAAGCAAAGGGGCATTCCAACTAGAAATAATGGAAGGAAAACTACTACAAAATGATTCCACCTCAAATACTTCAACTTCTGAAGGAGGACGCCCCACAATCATACCCTTTTAGTGAGGCGGCGAACAGGACGTCTCGAAACTCAAGTATGGTTCACTGTCCAGCCTACCGACTGCTTCTCCAGGCGGAACGGTGAAGGGATCGGATACATGAAAACTCCTCCAATATATGTATGAAACGAACATGCACAACATTCTCCAGTGAATGAAATAAAGCAACATTTCGTACTCTCCACCAGAGTATTCTCCAATGCAAGCGAAGTTAAGTAAAACTGGGACTCACCCAGGAAACGCATAATATTCTTCAATGCAAACGAAGTTAGCAAAACTAGAACTCACCTAGGGAACACCCGATATCATCCCATAAAAACAAAACCGAGCACGCGGGGACCACCCCGATGCATATATAAACAGTACGACAACCTGTAAAGCTCCAAAATTCCACGACAATGAGATAATGGGTTAACATTTCGACCTCAGCTTGAAATAACACCCTTACGGACACGGTCGTCGCCAATTGAAGAATTCGACCTCGCTCAAATTGTAATGGGTTAACATTTTGACCTCAGCTCGAAATAACACCCCTACGGCTAACAGCCGTCGCCAATTGAAGAATTTGACCTCGCTCGAATTGTAATGGGTTAACGTTTCGACCTCAGCTCGAAACAACACCCCTACGACCGTCGCCAATTGAAGAATTCGACCTCGCTCGAATTGTAATGGGTTAACATTTCGACCTCAGCTCGAAATAACACCCGTACGGCCAACGGCCGTCGCCAATTGAAGAATTCGACCTCGCTCAAATTGTAATGGGTCAACATTTCGGCCTTGGCTTGAAATAACACCCTTACGGCTAACGGCCATCGACAAACTAGAAGTCAATCTCGTCCGAACATATGAGTACGGAGCGACTTCGTTCGAACTCACGCAAAGAGACCCTACTCTATCCTGTCAAGGTCGAATACTAGAATCAAAAATCAGGGTCTCGTCACACAAAAATCCAAAGGTCTACACCAAAACAAAAATATGTAACAACGAGAAGGGAAAGAAAATCAAAGGACATACAAAGGCAAAACAATTATTTTATTTATATATACGTGCTTGAAAGCCGCACCTCACAAACGGCCAAAACGGGCCTGAAACAAAAATAAAAAGAGAAACATAAAAAAAAGAATACAGGAGTAGCAGCAACTTTTCACTCAGCGCCATCCTCCTCCTCATTGTCTTCAGGAAACTCCTCCTCAACATCGGCGTCCTCGTCGGCCTCCGTTGTCGCAGGGTCGTAGCCACAATTGACCCGAGCCTCTCGTTCCTTCACCCGAGCTTCTTCATAAGCGGCCTCAGAAACATTGCCCGCCTCCCACAAAACCCTTGTAGATGTCCCGCTGGGCCTCGACATGAACCCATAGCTCATGCAAGTGGCGAGGAACGGTGGCAGAGGAGGACTCGACCTGGGCCAACAACTGCTCTCTCGGCCTCAAGCGCCACGACGTGGTCCCCAAGGCTAGAGGCCCCTCCGGTCGATCTCGCCAATGCGCTCCTCGAGCCGCGGCTCCCTCAGTGTGGCCGTTTCCCTCTCGAATTCATGCTAAGATTGGAGGACGAGGATAGTGTCCTCTAATGCCGCCACCCTTGCCAAAGCAGACGCTCGAGCATTCTCAACATTCTCCAATTCGGCTACTTTTCTCTCCAGCTCGGCTAACTTCCCCATCCATTCTGCACTCAAAATTTCGACTCTGGCAGCACTCTGATCAAGTTCGGCTTGTAATGATGACACTTCGCCTGAAGATGCTCGCATTTGGCATCAACCCTTTTCCTAACTCAAGTTCTTCGTCCTTGGTACGAAGCAGCTCCTCGAGCTCACTACACCTGTGAATGGACTGCATCAGTTCCTGATCCCGCTTTTCCAACTCCTCTCCAAGGGATCGGGTGCCAGCGCCTGCCCTGAGCCGGTCATGCATCTCACGGCACCTATTGTGATACCGCCTATACTTCTCAAGCATCGTCATAAAGACCTTGGCTCGAGTCTCGGCCCTGCGAGCACTCTCGATCTCCAGCATGTTAGACTGAAAACAAAGAGAGGAAGTTAGTCGATAAGGGCCAAAATTAAACGAAAAAGCAACGAACAAAGGGAAACATACAGAAAGGAACTTACCCTTAGGCCCATCGCGGCCACTCCACGTGATAGTTCGACGTCGCTGACGTCCTGAAGAGCTCCAATCTCTGTGGCCGAGCATAAGAGATCAAACTACGGCACAAAATCCACCGTGTCTTGCAAAAGGTTGAGGTCCGACGGAACATCAAGTATCCGAGAAGGACCCCCTGCCGTTACCATAGTTCGGGTGAAGCCCTCCTCGAACATCCTAACATCGTCAAAATCAAGGTCGGACTCAGACTCGTAATCGTTGACCATGACGCCTTTCCCCCTCTCTTCAGTCCGAGAAGAAGTGCGTGTCGGCCGGGATGTCGAAGGGCCGCTCGAATAGTAGTGACGACCTCGGGACTCCGTCTCCCCACCACTTCGGCTTGTTGATCTCTCGTAACCTGCGTAGCCTCTATGACCAGACCGACATCATCGCCGACATCAGGCGTCGTCAAGACAAGGTCGACCCCCGACGACATTTTGGTTAGAGGCGCCACCTCCAGGGCCACCCGTCGTCTCTTTGATGGGCCCTCTCTACTACCATCACGGGATGACTCGCTCATGAAGCGGACAGTAGGGATCACAGTCTCAAGTTGAGAAGTAGCCGCCGCTCGCTGCGGCTGCAGGTACAGATTGGTTAGCGACTCTGGATGCAGGCCGGATAGCAGCCCTCGGTGCAGGATGGGCAGGGGGCGCCGGTTGACGGAATGCGAGAGGAAGAGCCCCCATCCTTCGCGTTCTCCCTGCCAACAAAGAAAAACGGTCATATAATGACAAGATCGAACTTTACGAAAAAGAGAGCAGGCCGACTCACCAGTGAGAGGTTTACGCCTGTATTTCTCGTGGAAGGACGTCCACTCACGAATGCCCCTTGTATGGGGAAGAACCGCGCCCACCCACTCACGAATATCGTCAACTGGCGGGGGAGGTAATCTCTCAGCTAAAAAGTAAAAACAAGTCAGCAAAATCGCCCAAAGAAGAACGATCGGCGATCGCCTTGAGAAAAATCACAAAACAAATAGAACTTACGAGCGAAGTTCCATGTCTCGGGGAACCTTGCCGGGTCCGCCACAAGGTGCTCTATCCATCCGTAAAAATAACTTTCCCAAAAGCGACGGTTAGCCTTATCATCCATCTTCACCACTAAACTCTTGGTTCCCTGATGGCGCAGATGAATCATCGTGCCCCGAAGAAATTGAGGGGCAAAAATATTAAGCATGTGCCCCAAGGTAATACCTCGACTGGCGAGCTCCGCATACTTGATGAGCATGAGGAAGAGCTTGTACGCGTACGGTGAGAGTTGAGCCGGACACACCTCATAGAAATGACAGAAGCCTATCACTAGAGAAGGAAGAGTAAGCGTATACCTGACGACAAAAGGATACGCATAAAACGCGCAGTACCCCGGGCGATTCAAGTGCACGATGTCCACCCCCGTCACCGGTATCATGTCGATATGGTTTGGGATTTCCCATTTAGCTTTGAGCGCCATAATTTCCGCTTCATCCATGGTAGAGGGGACAGGTTCCGGCTCGTCTCTGGCAGGACTGTTAAATTCGGTCCATAACTTTCCCGGACGGGGCAGTATCTCATCCACAATCGGAAACCTCTCATCTTCCGCCACCTCCATCCTCTCTCCAAGAAAGGGTGTATCATTTTCTGGCGCCGGAGCTCCGACGAACCTGTCAGTCCGAGAAGAGGAATCACCCATTTATCTAGCCTGGTTGGATGAACAAGAGTGATGAAGAATTAAAAAGGGTAGATACGTCTGCTTCTGACAAAAGCATGAGTATGAAATATGGAAGAAGGTCAAAGTTTGCAAAATTCTTCAAGCAAGACGAAAAGCATAACAATCGAATGATGAGTTCCCCCCATATATAGGAACACAAATGCCCTGAGTAGGAAACCCAAGAGCCGCCAAAAGCTGAAAAGGCACGAGAAGCGATGCGATGCCTTGGGAACGTGCGTCATAATGACACGTAACTGGCATTCATGGTAGCCCAAACCGACGTGATGATCCATCTCCAAATGGACGTACGGTTCGGTAAAGTTCCTAAAACATCACCGACATCCCGCCATAGGGACTCCGTCCTCGTAGAATGACCAGATTTCTCCTAAATTCTCGAATATACAGGGTCCGCCCATTGAGCTCGCCCAGAAGACGACCCCAACGGACAAAGGGGACTAACTGTATGGGTCGAAATCTGACCCTAATAGCTGGAGGCGATAAAAAAGTTCAACCTCGTCTTGGACGTGCCCACAAGGCGTAATGGCGACGGGCCCCACGGTCCCTGTAGAGGTCAGGCCGTCAAAAAGCTTACATCGCGGATAAGCGTACGGTCTTGGATAAGTAACAAAATACTGTCGAGGGAAAAGAGACTGGCCAAAGACCGTTGGATAAAAGGGAACATTGTTGATATATAAAGGGAAGGAGGGAACTGTGAAAGGGGGACCGACTATGACTAACAAGAGCAATACTACGAAGCCAAAGGGAGAAGATGCCTCAGTTATCTGCAGCTTCCTTTTCATCTTTTATACTCCTTCCATTGTAATCCAAGTCTGTCACAGATGTAAGCTTACCGTTCTCACTTAATGTATGACAGCTATCTCAAGAAATATTAAATTAGTTTATTCACTTCCATTTTTTATACTCATTATGTTGCGATCTAGAGTTAATTACCTTTGGCTAAGATTTATCCTCTATTCCATTCATTAATTAGATTAACGAAAATTCTAATACTTTTTGGTCAAACAAAGAGTAGAGGCGGAGCGAGACTATCAACCTTATGAGTTATAGAATTTAGAATGACGACTTCAAGTGCTAATGACTGGGTTCTAAATTTTACATTTGTATATATTTAATGAATTATTTAATACAGATATACTATTTGAACAAAAATTACTCAGTTCAACCGAACCCGTAGCTCGGCTTCTACCTTCGCCGGTTAATAGACAACTCTTTTGCTAAATAAATTATGGAGTATTATTTTTTGTTCAATTTTTAGTAGTTGGTGGGTGAGAGGCATCGAACCAAAATCTTATCCTGAATTATGAAAAGGGTAATGACATTTGATTCAATATACAGTTGAATAATTTTTTTTAATTAACTTATAAATCAAAATCATATTTAGAAAACAGTGTATACGGTCAAAATCAAGGAGCTTGATTTCGAAGTCTTAAATTGGGCTATGAGTCCAAGTCCGGGCAACTCAAAGTGGAAGTCGGACCCGGCTAAGGTTAAGCACCCCTCGAGGAAGCAGATCGAGGGACTGGCACGGCCTACATAGAGGTCGGCACAATTTTGAAGACACTCAAGAAAGAGCAGAAATTTCTCAAGGACACGTGGGTTAGGACTTAAATTAAAGGATAAGATTTGTATGAAATGGTACAGGTCCGTACTAGGTTGTTATACACCTGTACCAATAAAATTCTTTACCACAATTGGGAATATACTACATTGGGTTTTCTCCTCCTATGTAAAGGGGACCCCAATCATTTATAAGATTAGATTATTGACTGCAATAGAACATTCTACTCTGCTCTCCTTGTTTAACATGCTCAATAATTGTTCTTCATCTTTATTGTCTTTACTTTATTGTTCATACTCTATTGTTCTTAGATGACCTCGAGGTCCCTGGGATCGCCAAGCTCGAGGCCCCTATCGCTCCAACAACATTGATTTGGTTCACCATTTCTTCTTACTTAAGCTTGATATTACTTATATAATCACTAGTATTAGAATATATCACATATCTTTAAAATCACAAATTATCTTTAATTGTTACTCACATTTTTCGAGGTAAATAGTTTGGCGCCCACCGTGGGGCTAAAGATAATAGTGATTATTTTAGTGCTAGTTTTCTGATAACACACGTTATTCTTCACACTTTTTCTTGTCAAAGTTTTTTTATTTCAGGCCAAAATATGTCTAGCACGCAAAATGCACATGCTCATGACAGTGAGGGACTCGGGGAAAAAATCAGTATAGGGGTTGGTGTACCACCCATAAACCGTGAGGGAGTGCCAAACGTGGAGTCAGTTGATATCAGTTCGCACAACTCTCTGAACACGAATGCAGGCACAGACCCCGTAAGGAATGCACACGGGGAAGCCCGAGCCGGAGGCTAGGAAACCCGAGGATTGGAAGAAGGAGGGGTCAGCCTCTAAGTGCTATTCGAGATGCTGCAAGCTCAGCAAATCGCCATTGCTCAACTTCAAAGTCAGAACAGAACTCCTAACACCGCCGAACCAGTGAACGCTCGGTGCGAACCAGCGCTAGAAAGGCCCGATGAAAGTGGCTCGGGGAACAATCATGAAAATGCTCGAGGAACTGACTAAAACGGTCGAGTCAGGAGAAAAGAAGACAGAAGACAACGATAAAAAGGTGGAAACTTACAACTCAAGGGTAGACCAGATACCGAGAGCACCTCTAGTTTTGTAGGGTCTAGATGCCAAAAAATTCATACAGAAACCTTTCCTCCCAAGTGCGGCTCCGACGCCCATTCCCAAGAATTTTTGCATGCCTGATATACCGAAATATAACGGAACAACTGACCCTAACGAACATATTACTTCATACACTTGTGAAATCAAAGGAAATGACTTGAATGATTATGAAATCGAGTCAGTTTTATTGAAAACGTTTGGGGAAACACTATCAAAAGGAGCTATGATCTGGTATCACAACTTAGCTCCTAACTCCATTGATTCATTCGCTATGTTGCGGATGCCTTCGTGACAACACACGCCGGGGCCATAAAGGTGGCCACAAGAAAATCGGACGTCTTCAAAATAAAACAAAGGGATGACGAGATGCTGAGGGAGTTCGTGTCTCGGTTTAAGATGGAAAGGATGGAATTACCACCGTTCTCCGATAACTGGGCAGTTCAGGCCTTTATGAAAGGTTTGAATGAAAGGAGCTCGACTGCATCCCGACAGCTAAAGCAGAACTTGATTGAATATACAGCTATGACATGGTCGGATGTGCACAATCGTTATCAGTCAAAAATTAGGGTCGAGGACAACCAGTTAGGAGCCCCCTCGGGCTCAGTTCATCCTAGCAAATTTGTAACCAAGCCCCCGAGGGACACAGACCGGGGATCAAGGTTCCAAAAAGAACGGTATCAACCATAAGTTGAAGATCGAAGGAACATTTCAAGACGTAAAATACCTCGGAATGATCGAAGAGCAGATCGAGGCCAAAGTTCTCGGGGGATCGTGAGCAAAACCGGGTTTGATAGGTGCTCGAGACTGGTAGAGACACCCAGATTATCAGAATACAACTTCAGTATCGACGCCTCGGGTATCGTCTCGGCCATTGGAAAAATTAGAGATGCTAGATGGCCCAAGCCTATACAGACTGATCCTTTTCAGAGGAACCTCAAATTAATGTGTAAGTACCATAGAACTCACGTGCATAAGACCGAGGATTGCAGGCAGCTCAGAGAGGAGGTGGCCCGATTGTTCAACGAGGGGCATCTTTGCGAATTTCTCAACGACCGAGCCAAGAATCATTTCCGAGAAAAAAATACAAATAGGAAGAATGAACCCGAAGAACCTCAATATGTCATTCACATGATCATCGGTGGAGTCGATGTCCCATAGGGACCTATATTCAAACGTACCAAAGTATCCATCACAAAGGAAAAACAGACTCGGAACTATGCACCCGAGCATGCTCCATCATTCTGTGACACAGAAGCAGAGGACGTTGCCCAACCTCACAACGACACCCTAGTAATCTCTATCCTTTTAAATAAAGTTCAGGTTAAACGTGTTTTGATGGACCTAGGTAGTTTTCCGAACATAATCAGATCGAGGGCCGTGAAACAACTCGGCCTGCAAGATCAGATTGTACCCGCATCCCGGGTGCTGAATGGCTTCAACATGGCAAGAGAAACAACGAAGGGAGAAATTATCTTGCCAGTAAACGTAGCCGGGACCATACAAGACACCGGGTTCCATGTTATCGAAGGTGACATGAGGTATAATGCACTCCTCAGGAGACTATGGATACACAACATGAGGGCAGTGCCTTCGACTCTCCACTAGATGATGAAATTCTCGACAGAGGAAGGAGTAAAAATAGTCCACGGGGAACAACATGCTGCAAAAGAGATATTTGCAATCGAGGAAGTGGTGCCGATGCCGGAGCCCTTGGCCTCGGGAAGTCGAGCTCCAAAGGTAAGCAGGTAAGTAGTAATCAAAGTTCCAAGCCTCGACGGAAGCAGAATAATAGGTAACCAAAGGCGAAGAAGGGAACTCCCCAGATCCTCGAACCTTCATTGTTCCCGAGAAGGCCGATGCTACCAAGTCAACCGCTCAAGAGAAAGGTACACCTGGGAACGTGATTAATCCCCGCACTTAGGAAAAAACTCATTTAGTTTCTTATTGATAATATAGATCGCATTGCTTTGTCCCATTTAAATATGACAGGGATTCCGCTCGAAGAATAAATAGGTAAAATAATGAACGTTTATATTGATGATATGACTGATCAAGTCCTTGTGCGTAGAGGACCACTTTTATTCATTTTCAAGAAACGATCAATGTTTCGTGGCGATGCGACACGAAGCTCAACCTAGAGAAACGTGCCTTCGGGGTTAGCACGGGTAAGTTTCTCGGTTTCATGGTGTCAGATCGGGGCATCAAAATCATCCCCGACTAGGTCGAGGCTTTCGAAGATATTAAGATCACGGATAGCAAGATAGGACCGCATTGAGCTCTCGGAGTCATTGGTAAAGGATTTTACAAGCCCGACATGATGGGAGCTCTCAAAGGTGCATGATCTCGAAGACAACCTTTTTACACGAAGGCCTTAGGTTTTAAAGCATACGTTGAACTCTTTTTCCCTTGGCTCGGGTTTTGTCCCAAATGGGTTTTACCGGCAAGGTTTTTAACGAGGCAACAACTATGCGGTGCCTAAGGAAAACTCAACAGTATCCAAGGTTTCTTTTTAATCAACCTCGAATACTGGGGGGCATCACCCTCGGAGGTCATATTTTCAAGGAAAATACTTCATGCCTAAGAGAACCTCGATAGGAAAACTTTGTAATGGGCCAAATGGTCAGATGAACCGTGTCCATATAGTAGTCAAGCCCCGACAACAAAGCATGTACCCATGTACCAATTTTGTTAATATAAAAAATACATTGTGTCTCAAAGAAGTCTATTACTACACGAATTCTACACTCATAATCCTACGGGAAACGGCTCAAGAGCCAAAGCATGAAAATACCCCGAATACCCGGGACGGTCATTGACAGTCAATATATCCAAGTCATCAAAAATTCAGACTTATAAGACCTCAAAGAGGCAGCCTCTCGATACAAAGGCCAAGGCCAATGTGCTTGGGGACTAGCTTTTTGAATAAGTTCGGGAAGTTATCGGGAAACAAACCCAAGGGATATACCTGAAGGCTACGACCATACTAAAGACTACGGTCATATGAAGGCTACGACCAAAGTAATGCGGCTCGGAGACGTCCAACTTCCGCTATAAATTTAAGGCCTCTAAACATTGAAAAACCGATTAAATCAGGCTACCCTCGGCAAAAGCAAAATATGAAGGGCTTCGATAAATTCAACCCTCAAAAAATCTGAGGGCCTCGATAGATTCGGCCCTCGAAATATCCAAGTTCTTCGATAACATCGGAATTCGGAGATACCTCAAGATGTATTCGATTATGGTTACATAAAAAATCACTAATAAGGTTCTGACATGTCGGACCTTCGAAAAAACCTACGGGTACAAAAAATACATGATAAGGCATAATTAAACTTTCACTAAGTCTTTTAAGCCGAAATGAGAGAAAATTTATATAGCCATTCTACGAGGCCGAATTGGCCCAACTTAAAAAGCCTAAGGGCCGATATATAAGAGCTCAAGGGCCAACTTAAAGAGCGTAAGGGCCGATATATAAGAGCCTAAGGGCCAACTTCGAAAGGCTTAAGGGCCAAAAACGTATTATACGGGACTCCATTCTCACTTGACCCGGACTCAAGAGTCGCGATATCCCGAGCTTTAGTCGGATCTTTAAACTTAGCTCAAGGACTACTATTTCTATCAATAAGGATCTAAGGGTTTACTATATCCCGAGCCCAAGCCAATTCCAGGGCCAATCATTCAAGTTATGCAAAAGAGGTATTCCATAAATCAAAACGATATGAAATCTAGCGCAAGTCAAAAATGAGATAAAGAGTTCCTATTATATTTCCAAAAGATGACAGGGGATGTTCTCACAAGGATATTTGTGCAAAAACAAAATAAGGAAAACTAAAACTACTCCGGAGTTACATCTTTGGCAATTGCATCCTCGGGAGCCGCATCTTCGAAAGCCTTATCCCCAGAGACTTCGCCCTCATCTCCTCTACTTTCGGAGCCACTGGCTGAATCATCCTCATCGAAAAGCAGAGCGGCAGCCTCTTCTTCCAAAATCTTCGCCCTTTCAATATCGGCGGAGAGATCGAAGCCGCGGATGTGTACCTCCTCGAGGGTAGTCCTCCGAGATTGACGCCTAGCATGATCAAGCGCCCTCGATAACTTATCTTCTGCTGCAGAAGAGATCTCTTTTCTAGAACATTAGCCGCATCAGCATCGGCTCGATACGAAGACATAATTGCCTCAGCATCAGACCTGACCTTAGCCAACTCAGCAGCGGATTTAGCTTTAAGATCCTGGATGTCACAGCCTCGAGCTAGGCTCTCCTCCCTTACACTTTGAAACTGACGTTCAAGGGAAGCCAGCTTTTCTAGAAGAGTTTCTTTCTTGGAGGCAAGATCATCCATGCTCTGCCTCCACCCCAAGGTCTCGGCTTCTTTTATTTTTAGCTCCTCCTGAAGCTGCGCCACCAAGTCGGCCTTCTCATAAAACTGCAAAATCAAAGGTATCAGATGTTAAGACAAGCAAGTTCATAAGAGGTCCACAAAGGTTATATTACCTTCTCAACATACTCGACCCGCCCTTGGTGAGCCTGTGCCAATTCAACTCGAAGATCGCTGATCTCTACTTCTTTCTTAGCATAGAGGGCTTTAAGATCGTCTCTCTTTTTTGAGACCTTTTTTAGTTCAGCTTCGTATCATCAAGATCAGTCCGAGACTTGGAAAATGCCTTTTTATGGAGCACCACGATCTTCATAAAAAAGGAGAAAAAAAGGATTTAGAGACAGCAAAAGTGCAGGTGCAGGCATAACATACAGGAAACTCACTTGTTTGAAGAGTCTACGAGCCTCATCCAAAATAAAAGAGGCGTCTGGGTCGGGGCCATCTTCGAGCCCCGCAAAGCATTCTCGAAAGATTTCAAGACCATCATGGCTTGCTTCCACTTCAGAAGACCTAAGATTCTGAGCATCCCGAATCCGCCCATCGGAGAACTCGGGGCCAAGAGGTGATTCATCTACATTGATTACCCCAAACGACATACTTGGGGTGTTCTCTTTATTTCGAGGAAGCTCGGGACTGGGCCGTTCTGCCTCACCCTCCTGATGGCCTCCTAGGCGAGGTGCCCTTTTTCTATACGACAGCTTGGGGGCTTTATTTGAACTCCCCTCGGAAATTTCTTCGATTCTGGAAGGCGCCGCATCGACCTTCACCGGTTCGACGGATTCCGAAGAACCAACATTTCTTCTTTCGCGAGCCACTAGCAGGCAATCATCATCTTCTTCTTCTTCCTCTTGGTCCCGTAGGCGTTGGGCCATTTCCGGAGATAAGACCGCCATATCAACCTTGGATCTTCGAGCCACGCTTTTCTTAGGCTTTGGGGGATTTGCAGACGACTCTTTTTTTCTCTTTCTTTCCTTAGAAGAATTCATAACTTCTTCGTCATCATTCAAAGCCGGCCTCATGGCAACGATATCTCTAAGACCTATAGAGAAGTGAAATAAATAAACTATAAAGAAAAGTGCAAGGAAAAGAACAAGGGAGCTCACCAGTATTTTTGGCCTCCCATTGACCTTTGGCCAAATCTCGCCAACAACACCACGAGTAGGAGAAAGCAGAAGCCAACCTTCGAACCTAGCCTTTGAGGTCTGGGACCCCACCAGGAAACCAAGCAGTGGTTGCACCATCGGAAAGGGGTTTGTCAGAGAAAAAGGATGAAGCCAAGAAAAAGAAAAGAGAGCAGGATGTAAACTCGCCATGTACTTACGCTTCGTGTTCCACTCCTCGGGGAACGACATCCAATCAACAGGAATCAGATCGGAGGTCCTAACTCGGACGAACCTTCTCATCCATCCACAATCTTTGTCCTCATAGATGCTATAGAAGAGATATTTTAAGGATCGGCATTGCAACTTTATCAAACCCCCACGATAAAGTCGGGGATTGTACAGTCTGATCAGATCATCGAGGTTAAAAGTCATCCCCTCAATTTGGTTTGAAAAGAACTTAATCAAGTAAATGATTCGCCAGAAGGAGGGGTAGATCTGGCCAAGCGTCACTGGGTATCGTTGATAAAAGTCAAGAATCACCGGATCCATGGGACCCTGAGCCGGGATTGCAGGACCCAACGTTAATGGGTAGGTATATACGCTCAAGTACCCCGATTTATATGTAGTGATGTCCTCCTCGGAGAAAGGGATCACTATTTCTTTATTATCCCACTTACAGTCCTCCTTTACTTGCCCGAGCTCGGCCTCGATCACCAAGCAAACACATCGAGGCATGGGCTCGCATCGACCTGGTGTTGATGGGGGTTTATCGATTTTGAAATCGGAAGTTATTTCTGCACTCTTCAATATGAGGGGGTACTATTGGTTTACTCTTGGTTGATCGGGAAGATGAAGAAGCTTTTTCTTTTTGAGAAACTGGTTTGGAGGTGTTAGCCATCGCAAGTGCGGAAGACCCAAGAAAATGAAGATGTGTTAACAGTAAATAGAAGGGAGAATTGAAGGAAATGGAAAAAGGCTAATGAGACTTCGAGAACAATATGAGAATGAAAGTTTGTAAGGTTGTGGAATTAGCCAATTTATAGAGATCACCTAAGCGTGCTGGGGAAGCCAAAAGGCCGACCGTCAGCCGCCCCCAATTAATGATTTTGGGAATCATACAAAAAGCAACTTTTCAATCACCGCTTATGTCATGATATTGGCATCAGGACCAAGGCATCGGAAATTAATTTGTCAAAAATCATAAAGTGCAGCCTACAATTCGAGTTCGAGCAAACACTCACTCGACTATTAAGCCCGAGCTACCCGAGTTCGAACAAATTCTCACTCGGGGACTATCTATAAAGCCTAAGGGCTAACTTTATTTTGAGTTCGAGCAAATACTCGCTCGACTACTACGCCCAAGGGTTATTCGAGTTCGAGAAAATTCTCACTCGAGGACTACAAAAAGATCTAAGGATTAGCTACATTTCGAGATCTTGCTCTCACCCAACTCGAGTTCGGGGATCATGATGTTCGGGGTTCGCATTTAAGCTCAACTCGAAGATTAACGAGAACCTCGAGGGGTACTATATTAAAAACCTAAGGGTTTATTATGTTCTGAGCTCGATATTTGGGCTAGCTATTGGAACTATCTCATCAAAGTCTTTTACGAATAAAGATATAGTAAAATTCAGCACGAACCAGAAGGGATACAAAAGGATCCTTTTTTGCTTTCAAGAATTATTTACAAATTATAGCACGGGACCCACGAAGGATGTTTAAACAGGAACAAAGAAGCAAAAAACAAAGTAAAAAAAACCTAATCCACTTTTAAGACCACGTCCTCGAGAGCATCATCTTCAGAATTTCTTTCCTCGGGGGCACCATTTCAGATCTTTGGAAATGTTTATATAGGGCAGGAGGCCCTTGATAGATGTAATTATATCTCCAGCAGCCGAGATTGAATATTCCGTTGAAGTTTTGGGCCACCATACATTAAGAAAGACCAAGCAAAAGGGAAAAACCAAAAGGGGTTGCAAGATGCACGAGCAACAGTCCAAGAATGTTCATCCTCGGATCTATTCCGATGTGGGATGAAAAAGTTAGTCAATAATAGTGCCACCTCATTCCATGGAAAGCAAAAGGAATGAAGCGCCACACCAGGTTGAAGTTAAGAGAGATGAGCATCAGTGTAAAGTTTGCATATCTTCTGATATGGAAGGGATCCGGTGCCTTTCTCTCGTTGTCTCGAGCCGAAGCTTTGAAAAAGGAAGCCTTGGCTTAACTGGTAAAGTCGCTGCCATATGACCTTGTGGCCATAGATTTGAACCATGGAAATAGGTGATTAGAGGAAGAGGTAAAGAAGGGAAAAGACTAAAGTTAGATGAAGAAGGAATAAGTGTAGTTGTTGTCCAGCAAAGTAACCTCTTATTTATAGAAAGCCAGCGACAGAACCGGCGGTGCAAGTGGCCGACAAAGGTTGAAACGTATTTAACGTTCTGGGGAAGCACATTGACATGACATTTCCGGTCACTTCAAGCGCCTACGTCATGGGCATGATATCATTACATGTGGTTCAGGGAGATTGGGGTTCAAGTTGTTTCTTATCAACATATTCTAAGAAATGCGGGGACTATCTGTATACGGTCAAAATCAAGGAGCCCAATTTCAAAGTCTTAAATTGGGCTATGAGTCTGAGTCCGGGCAACTCGAAGTGGAAGTTGGACCCGGCTGAGGGTAAGAACCCCTCGAGGAATCAGATCGAGGGACTGGCACGACCTACATAGCGGGCAGCACAATCTAGAAGACACTCAAGAAAGAGCGGGAGTTTCTTAAGGACATGTGGTTCAGGACTTAAATTAAAGGATAAGATTTGTACGAAATGGTACAGGTCCATACTAGGTTGTTATACACCTGTACCAATAGAATTCTTTACCACAATTGGGAATGTACTACATTAGGGTTTTCTCCTCCTATATAAAGGGGACCCCAATCATTTGTAAGATTAGATTATTGACTGCAATAGAACATTTTATTCTGCTCACCTTGTTTAACGTGCTCAATCAAGAATAAGTACCCATTGCCGAGGATTGATGATTTGTTTTACCAACTTCAGGGTGCCCAAGTGTTTTCCAAGATCGCTTGAGATCTGGCTACCACCAGTTGAGGATTAGGGCATCCGATGTCCCTAAGATAGCTTTCCGCACTCGGTACGAGCATTATGAGTTCTTGGTGATGTCATTCGGATTGACAAATGCCCCGGCAGCTTTCATGGATTTGATGAACCAAGTGTTCGGGCCTTATTTGGATTCATTTGTGATCGTCTTCATTGATGATATTTTTATTTATTTCCGATGTCGGGAGGAGCATGAGCAACATCTGAGAGTGGTTCTTCAGACTCTGAGAGATAGTCAGTTGTATGCTAAGTTTTCAAAGTATGTGTTCTGGTTGAGTTCAGTTGCATTCTTGTGTCACGTTGTATCAGTAGAGGGTATTCAGGTGGATCCGAAGAAGATAGAGGCAGTCAAGAACTGGCCTCGACCCACATCAGCTATAGAGATCCGGAGTTTCTTGGGTAGCAATGAACCCCTCTGGTATTAGAGCTCTAGGTTACTTAGGTCCCACAATTCACGGACAAGCTTAGTAGAATCTGAGGGATTGGTACGGAGACGTCTGTAATTATCCCCAGAGGCTACAAAGTTAGGAACAATTTCACATCTATTCTTTCTTGTCGTGCGGTTTGGTTTCTCAATGCTAATTGAATTTCTGCTCTGTTCATTCGCAAATGGCGAGAACACGCACTTTCTCATCCACTGATCAGCAGCCCGAGCCCCCAGCAGCAGCTCCCACAAGGGGCAGAGGGCCGAGGCCATGCTAGAGGCCGAGGCAGGGGCAGAGCTCAGCCCAGAGCAGCAGCGCCAGTGGCGAAGCCTCAGGTTGAGTTTGACGAGGAGGTTCCAGCCTAGACAGCTCCAGTAGGACCAGCTCAGGTCCCAGAGGGGTTCAATGCTACCCCAGTACTCCAGGATGCTCTGGTCCGTCTAGTGGGCCTTATGGAGAGTGTCACCCGGACAGGCTTGCTTCCTGTAGCACCAGCCGTCTCTCAGGCTGGAGGAGGAGCACGGACTCCTGCTACCCGCACTCTCGAGCAAATGGCTCCCTAGTTTCAGACTCCAGCAGCTCAGCCGGTTGGAGCAGTTCAGCCGGGTCTGGTAGCTCAGACCGGTGATGGAGCAGCTATGTTTGCTGATGCCTTGTGGATATTGGACAGGTTCACCAAGCTCTTCACTACCACTTTTAGCTGTGCATCTTCTGAGGATCCCCAGGATTATTTAGACAGCTGTCATGAGGTTCTCAGGAACATGGGGATAGTGGAGACCAATGGGGTCGATTTCGCTGCTTTTCGACTGTCTGGATCCGCCAAGACTTGGTGGAGAGATTATTGCTTGGCTAGGCCAGCTGGGTCACCAGCTCTGACTTGGGATCAGTTTTCTCAGCTATTCTTGGAGAAGTTTCTTCCTATCACTCAGAGGGAGAACTATCGGAGGCAGTTTGAGCGTCTCCAATAGGGTTCTATGACTGTTACTCAGTACGAGACCAGATTTATTGACTTGGCCTATCATGTTCCTCTTATACTTCCCACTGAGAGAGAGAGAGTGAGGAGGTTTATTGAGGGACTCATTCAGCCTATTCGACTTCAGATGGCCAAGGAGACGGGGAGCGAGATTTCCTTTCAGGATGCAGCCAATGTGGCCAGGAGGGTTGAGATGGTTTTATCATAGGGGGTGATCAGGGGCCTGACAAGAGTCTTCGTCATTCAGGCAGATTCAGTGGTGCCTCGTCGGGAGGCAGGGATTCTTTTGGTAGAGGCCATCCTCCTAGGCCTTTTTAGTCAGGACTTCAAGTTTCGCACGGTGCTTCAGGTGGCCGTGGTTCTCATATGCAGTATCTGATCAGCAGTCCTACAATGCACCACCAGCTCTTATCAGTGCACCGCCGCTCCAGAGTTTTCGGGGTGGTCATTCAGGTCGTCAGGGCCAGTAGTCTCAGCAGCCGAGGGCTTGTTATACTTATGGCGATACGGGTCAAATTGCTAGAGGTGGAGGTAGAGGTATTAGAGGTGGAGGTCAGGCCACCAGAGGTGGAGGCCAGCTAGCAACTCTCAGCATCAGGGTTCCTGTGCCATGGTTCAGGCACCGAGTGTTCCACATCCCGCTCAGCCAGCCAGAGGGGGAGGTAGAGGTGCTAGAGGTGGAGGTAGAGGTATTAGAGGTGGAGGTCAGGCCACCAGAGGTGGAGGCCAGCTAGCAGCAGGCCGTCCCAGAGATGTAGTTCCGAGTGGTGGGGCCCAGCCCCGATGTTATGCTCTTCCAGCCAGGCCTGAGGCTGAGGCTTTCGATGCAGTTATCACAGGTACGGTTCTATTTTGTGGATTTGTACAATTTAGCAAATAAACAAGTATGGCTCAAATAATAGGGGATTTAAATTTAAGTACACGGATATTTGAAAAACAGTTAATAAAAAGCTAGATTTTGAAAAGAATTACAATCTAAGCATATTTATGAATGTAAATGGGTATCCGAGGTTTGTTTATAATATGACACTCCTCAAAGAGGGGCTACACGTGGTATTAACGCACCGGTCATCATATCCATATTTACCCTTTCCCACCCCGTGAAGGTAATTAAAGCGAGGGTTGGTCTCGACCCCTATTGCATGTTGTTACCCGTCCCTTCCTATCAGTCCCAGAGGAATTTAGGACTCCGATCCAATAAAAAGGGGGTTCTAGGCAGACCCTCAAGTTTAAAGGTAAAAAACTAAAGCGACACATAATAAATAGATATGACTTCAGTTAAAGGGGAGCATGGAAGACAAATAAAGGCTCAGATATACCTCCACACATAGTACACACAAACAATATGACTCACACACAATTAAGGTCTAAATTCAGATCCTAAGCATGGTAACAGAGTCAGATTTATTACATAATTCAGAGAGGAAGTTCTAATCAGGCTTGCCTACTGATTTTAAGCTTGTTAACGATTAAGCAGCAAACACAAAGAACAATTTCCAGTTTTATAGAGGTTGATTACCTAAGGCTTGCCGGGCAGTGCTCACATCCATATTTCATAGCCAAGACAGAGTAAGTGCAGTGTGGAAAGACCAGCTTTTGTGTGTCCAAGTTCAGAGGGAGCTCAAGGGTCCCAAGGCAAGGCTCAGACAAAAGGGGCAGAACTTAGTGGTCTAAGAGTAGAGTGAGAGTGCTTGACATAGTTTTGAAAAGATTTAAGCAGGAAAACAGTTTGAAAAGAGACTTGTTTGAAATAGTTTTGTAAAACAACAGGGGGAGTTATCCAATAGGACAGTTTTGAAAAGAGAGAGTAGAGTAACAAGCAACAGTCCAAACGCATCAACCAAAGTAGGTTCATACATAACCAAGAGACATAGGACCCAGGTAGATTAAGCAACCACAAACAGGGGTAGTGGGATTTGGGGACACATAGGTCACATAGATAAACACATAGTTGCAGGAGCACTTAAGTATAGAATCAGCAACATGCTAAGGGGTTAGGGAACTTCAGAATTAACACAGAATCATATAACTTAAGGATAGCTAACTACTTTGCATAAAGAGGTTCATGCCAGAAATCAGAGAAACATAAGTAAGGAAGAGCCACAATGGGGTATACTAGGAGGGAAATAACATTTCATAAACATGATGAGTCTAAGGGAGGGGACACATTCAGAAGCATGCAGTAAAGTGATGAAGTAAACATATTAGTTGCAAGTTGAACAACAAAACCATAAGTGAAAACATACTAGAAACAAGATGAACTGAAGCAGTAAAAGAAGCATATTGTTTTTGAAACTTGAATTGAAATCAGAACATACCAGTAAAGAGGATAGTAAACACAAAGTGAGGAACAAGAGAGTAGAGTAATCAGCCTTGGCTTGCAGCCGGCTGACTTAGAACAACAACAAGTAACCGGAGGAAAAGAGAGTAGAAGAATGTTTTTTGTGCGAGAGAGAGTTTTTGAACCAATGTGTTCGTGTGTTGTGTTAATGAAAAGCAGGGTATTTATAGTTTGAAAACAGGTAAAAACTAAGGCAAGAATCGAAGTTCACCAATAATTATGGCACTAGGTATCAATTAGTATAAAATCAGTATAAGTACTCCCTTAATTAAAGGAGTTAACTTCAAACGGTAAAGACAAATAAGGAAGGGGATCATATGGGACTGGAATATAACACATAAGGAAATAATTTCAGCGTAGTGCAAGTATAGAACATGTAATTAAGGCTAAGTACATATTATTCCAATTAAGGAAATAACATAAGAGTCAGTTAACAACATAGTCGACCATAAAATAAGGCAAGAAAAATAACTTACAGGTTGAAAATTAGTGGAGAATATCACAAGAGATTAGTGAGGGATATCAATCATAGGGAATCAAGGATTCCGATGGACAATAGTACTGATTTAGGGAAATTACCATAAAACTCTATAAATAAACGGAATAAACACATAATAGGCAAGAAGAGGAAAAAAATTAGAAACCTTAATAGCACAGTAGGGTAAAGATCACACAAAGTCAGGGATTCGCATAGAACATAGTACTGATTAGAGGAATTAACAGAATAAACATAATATAGGCGGAAGAAGCAAAAATCAGAAACCCTAATGAGCATAATAGGGTAAAATCACAGAAACTCAGAACGTATTCATGAATAACAGACGTAAGAACAAATCAAACGAACAAATAGGCAAAGACAGTTCTCAGAACCCAAGATTAAGACCAAGATAATTAAGGTTTCAACATAATGAATCAGGTAAAAGAAAAACTCGAATAAACCGTTTAAACATAGTTAAAATCATCAAATAATACTAAAAATCAGAGAAAAAGTCATTTTGAAAAGGGGTTAAGAAACCCTAGTTTGAAGACGAGGAGGCGTTTTGAAAAATCAGAGAGGTTATCATGGAAAACAGCAAATATAACTCAAAATACACTCGGATCTATGGTGGATTTGAAGAGTCAAGAGATGAGTTAGGGTTTCAGAGGAAGATAACCCAGAGGTAAAGAGATTCCGACCTAGAAACCATGGGTCTAGTCGGAAAATATAAAGATCTTACTCGGACAGGCCAAGATTGGCATGAGAATGACATGAAAAACCATGGGGTGAGTTGAACCGCCTCTGGTTCCTTGAGGACCTCAGGATAGCAAGAATCCGGCATGGGGGAGCCATAGAGGCTAGGGGTGGTGGTGAAACCACCATAGATACCGACGAGCCAACGACCGGCGAGTAGTTAAAAATGGGAATTGGCTATTGTAAATACCATTGAATTAAATAAATAATTTATGAAAATAGCTGATAATTGTAAAAAAGATGAATTTTGTGCATGGAAATAGTTAAAAATGATTACTTAGTATTTTAAAAATACAGAATGATTAATTTTCGGTCAAAAATAGTGTAAAATCATATGATTGGGCTATAATTGCAAAGTTGTTGCAATTGTAGCCAAACGATGCCAATTTGGCTAATTATGAAATAATTTGGTTTAAATAGGACCATAAATAATAAATTAAATCAAGAAATGCCTTTGAAATCGCTTGTGATGCAATTCTGTAATTATTTATTAGAAATAAAATGTTGGGTAAATTAATAAAATATAGGAAAATTATGGAAAAATACCAATTGCTGTTGATGCATGATTTTGAAGGTATATATGCAATTTTAAAAAATATTTTGGGGAAAAATTGGGTATCAATAGCTGCCCCTCTTTACCCGGGAAGGATGAAAGAGTTTTCGGGTAAAAAAATGATGGCCAATTTTGACCGAGCGAAACGGTTTGAGAGATTAGGCCGCACCCTGGCTTCTGAGCTGCCTACATATCCCTAGTTTTACAGGAATCAGGCCGTATGTAGTTCAGGAGTCATCGGCGAAGTATATCGATGAAGTTTTACAAGAACGGACGCAACGTATAGGGTTGGACGAATAAGCGACTTACGGGAATGGTGAGGTTTGATATGGCTGGGAAAACTAGAGCGGATCCCTCCTGCTGGGATTGCCGTTGCTCGCCGGTTACTTGCAAATAGAAGCAATACGAGCATATATTGTGCATAAATTTAAACATGATGCAAGTCCCCGTTGGACTATGAATGTTGTCTTTGGACGGTTAGGAATGGCGTCCTCAGACCATGATGTCCTGGGCCATGGGTTGTTTGGTGCAGGATTCGCAGGCCATGATATGATGTTCTCGGGCTATGAGGATGGTGCCTCCGAACCATGATGCCTTTGAATAATGATATGCAAAAGATTGAAAGAGATCCTCAGGCCATGACATG
>NC_031991.1:23138236-23190309 GCF_001879085.1 Nicotiana attenuata | reverse complement strand
GGACTAAGACTGGTGGTGTTGACAGGTACTCCTTGATTTTGTCGAAGGCCTTTTGGCAGTCATTGGTCCATTTGGTGGCGGCGTCCTTCTTTAACATCTTGAAGATCGGCTCACAGATAACTGTAGACTGTGCTATGAATCGGCTGATGTAGTTAAGCCTTCCCATGAAACTCATCACATCTTTCTTGTTCCTTGGCGGTGGTAGTTCTTGAATGGCTTTGACTTTCGATGGATCCAGTTCTATTCCTCGGCGGCTCAATATAAACCCAAGCAATTTCCCAGCAGGAACCCCAAATGCACACTTTGCGGGATTTAATTTCAGGTTGTATTTCCGCAGTCTATTGAAGAACTTCCTCAGATCTTCTATGTGGTTGGTGGCCTTCTTGGACTTGATAATAACATCATCCACATATACCTCGATCTCCTTGTGTATCATATCATGGAAGATAGTAGTCATGGATCTCATGTAGGTGGCCCCTACATTCATCAGGCCGAAGGGCATCATCTTGTAATAGTACACTCCACATGGCGTAATGAAAGCCGTTTTCTCAGCATCTTCCTCATACATCCAGATCTGATGATAGCCAGTGAAGCAGTTTACGAATGACTGTAGCTCATGCTTGGCGCAATTGTCAATCAGGATGTGTATATTTGGCAAAGGGAAGTCGTCTTTCGGACTGGCCCGATTGAGATCCCGGTAGTCGACACAGACTCTAACTTTCCCATCCTTTTTTGACACTGGCACAGTGTTGGCTAATCATGTCGGGTATTTTACTACCCTGGGAACCTTAGCGTTGATCTTCTTGGTAACTTCTTCCTTGATTTTCAAGCTCATATCAGGCTTAACTTTCTGAGCTTTTGCTTTATCGGCGGACACATTGGATTGGTTGGCAGTTTGTGAGCCACAATAGACGTACTCAGACCAGTCATGTCATCATACGACCATGCAAATATGTCCTCATACTCCTTTATAAATTCTGTGTATTCTTTCTTCTCTGATGGTGATAGGTGAATGCTGATTCGCATTTCCTTGACGTTTTCTGAATCTCCCAAGTTGACAATTTCGGTCTCGTCCAGGTTGGACTTAGGTCTGTTCTCAAAATTCTCAACTTCTTTGACAATCTCGTCAGGTATGTCATCTTCCTCTGAATCCATGTCCGTTTGTTGCGTTGTCTCATTGCATGTCACAGACATTGGTTCATCAGGACAGGTAATAATAATGCTGTATAGGTAAAGTAATGAGAGAAAACGATAGCGATAAATATTAATTCATAAGAAAAATCAAAAATGTTTTTGATAAAGTGAATAATTGTTTTGAAAATCAAAGATCTTATTGCGGAAACTGAAAAATGCGAAGGGAAAATCATTTAGTAAATAAAACAGTGAATAATGCTTGTTTTAGCCTTGCTACCCCGAGGCTCGTCGGGCTTTGGTTGTCCTGATGGTCCAATTCTTGAGACGTGCCCCTCTACTCACAGCCTGTATGGAAGGGCCTTCCTCCCCCTCCTCCTCGAGAATAACGCAAAAGCCCATATCACTGTCCTCTAGAAATAATTTCTTCACTGCTGCAAGTGCTTCTTCTTCATGTGACCCATAAATAATGTCGGCCTATTGGAAGGTCTGCTCCAGATGCGGTATTGGCTGCTTTAGTGGGTAGTAAGGACCGCGCCATGGTGGCGACCAACTATTGAATTCTTCCTAGGTGTATTCATATCCCAAATCGAAGGTAGTGCCATGTTTCTTGAGTTTTATGGGTTTAGAGATTCCTTGGAGGTTCTTGCCGAGCCCTTTCCCAGGCTCGTACCCACTCCAACTCAGTATGCTCTCGATTTTGCTATCCCACCATTTGTCTTTGTCGATAGCATTGACCCGTTCGATGTGGTGGTAAGTTTCTCCACCCGGCTTCCTTCTTCCCTCGATCGCCGGAATAGTCTGGCGACTATATATAGGGTTGCTACCGTCGCCGTGAATGATCACTTCCTGGTGATTCCATTCGAGCTTTACTTCCTGATGCAGCATTGACGCTACGGCCCCAGCAGCATGGATCCATGGCCGTCCCAGCAGCAAGTTGTAAGACGCTGGTACATCTATTACCTGGAAATTGACCTCGAACCAGGTTGGTCCCATCTGCAAGCATAGAATAATCTCACTAATGGTGGACCTCTGAGAACCATCGAAAGCTTTTACATTGATTGCTCCATCCTTTATCTCATGCAGCCCTTTACTCAACTTTTTGAGTGTTATCAGCGGACAAATGTTAAGACTGAATCCTCCACCGATCAGGATTCTGGTGATGAAATAATCTTCGCATTGCACGGAGATGTGCAGTGCTTTGTTGTGCCCCAGCCCTATAGTTGGCAGCTCGTCCTCATGAAAGGTTATCTTATGGCTTTCTAGCACTTGTCCTACCATATTAGCCATTTCCTCGCTAGTGATGTTATTTGGTACGTACGCCTCATTCAGTACCTTCAACAAAGCATTCCTGTGCGCCTCAGAATTTTGCAGCAAAGAGAGAATGGATATTTGTGTTGGCGTCTTGTTCAACTGGTCGATGACCGAATACACCTTAGCCTGTACTTTCCTGTCTCAATGAAGGGTGGCCGATTGGAGGCCTGCTTGCTTGATTCAGCTAGATGTTCAGGGGTATAGACTCTACCAGTTCTTGTCATACCCTGTGCTGCGACAATTTCTTCAGTCCTGACCTTGCCCTTCCTTCTCGCCTCGGCTGTATAATCCCAGGGTACAACATTTGTATAGAAGGGTGGCATGGTTGATATTGCCACTGGGATCGGCGCGGCAATCCTCACTTCGAATGGAACATGTGCCTTGGGTGGCAAGACTACAACCTCAAATGGTGCAGGTGCATTTGTCGGAGACACGAATTCAACCTCAATTTGTACCGGTGTCTTTGCGGGTGGCGCTGCTTCAAAATCAAGAGGCATAGACATATTCACCTCAGCGTCCTCAGACTGTTGGATCTGGACTATGATTGGATTAAGAGTAATTGCCGGTTTCTTTGGGTCATCACCTTCTGCGATCAACCCGATTGATCCATCGGGATCCCAGTCATCTTCTATTTCAATCATGTGGATACCTCCACCCTTATGGTCTGGCAGAGGATTGTTGCGAATGTTTGGAGTGGGTTCCTTTGCCACAATGATCTTGTTATCAATCAGAGACGTATCTTGTCTTTCAAAGAGCGGCATTCATCGATGGTGTGCCCTTTCATGCCGGAGTGGTATGCTTAGGGCTTGTTTGGGTTTACCCATTGAGAAGGATTCTCAGGGGTTGCAGCAGGGATGGGGGTGACATAACCAGCAGCTTTGAGCTTCTCATACAGCTGGTCGATGGGTTCAGCGATGGCGGTATATTGTTTTGGAGGTCTGTGATCAAAATTAGGTCGAGGTCTAGGGAAGTTTTGGCGTGCAGGGGGTGATTGATAATGGGATGGCTGAGAATTATAAGTGTGGTAGACATGAGTGGGTTGGGAGTATCTGGGTGAAGTAGGTTGATATGTAGGGGTGGATATGATTGATAAGTTGGTGGCGGAGCTTGCTACGAGGGTGAGGGTGCTTGGTAATTTGGGGTTGGCTAGTATGCGAGTGGAGGTGTTGGGTAAGTTTGGTATTTGAGGGGAGACTTGGTCCTTTGTGCAACCATCACGGCCCCCACGTCCCTTTTCTTGGACACACCACCGGACTGTAAAGCCTTATTCGTAGCTTGCAAGGCTTCAAAATTTGTGACCATACCACTTTTAATATCCTCTTCAATTCTTTCACCTAATTTGATAATATCGGAGAACTTGTGATTCTCAATCATCATCAGCCGTTCATAGTACTGCGGGTCCTAAGCCCGGACAAAGAACTTGTTCATTTGCTCCTCTTCTAAGGCGGGTCTGGCCTTAGCAGTTTCGGACCTCCAGCGAGTAGCGTACTCGCGAAATATCTCCGTGGGCTTCTTCTGGAAATTCTGGATATAGAACACATCTGGTGCGTTCTCTGTATTAAATCTGAATCTGTCCATCAAGTCAGATGCCATGCTCACCCAGCTTGACCACTTCTTGGGATCTTGGCTGATGTACCAAGACAATGCATCTCCTTTCAAATTCCTCATTAACAGCTTCATGCGGATCCTTTCATCCGTCCCTACTCCAACCAGCTTGTCGCAATAGGTCCTCATATGGACCCTTGGATCACCTGTACCATCAAATATTTCGAACTTAGGAGGTTTTTACCCCTCAGGCAGTTCGACATCAGGCTGTATGCAAAGGTCCTCGTAGTTCATCCCCTCGATTCCTTTGCTTCCCTCGACGCCCTGAATTCGGCTGGTCAGTTTCTTAAGTTCCTCGGCCAAATTCCTGATAAGCAGATCTTTTTCATCAGACTCAGGTGTGTATGAGATAGGTTGGGTGTAGTGTGGCATGGTCTCCACGTAGATAGGATTGTTATGGTGGCCTGGTGTATGGGTATGGAAATGGTCGTTTGTGGAGTTCTGAGGCTCTGGGATAAGTAGTGGAGTGTTGTTTTGGGTATGGCGGGTGTTACATTGGTTCTTTGGTGGATTAGCGTGATGGTGAGGTGCGGGATGATTCTGCTGTTTTAGGATATTTTGAGGAGGTGGGTTTTGAGCGTTGGGGAAGTTGATGTCTGGGGTGTTGAGGGAAAAGGACAGGTTTGCCAGATTTCGAACCTAATCGAGCTCTTCCTGGAATTTCAACAGTTTCTGTTCAAGCTGTGACACATTCTCATTAGGAACCCGAATACCTTGGCCATCAATGGCCTCTACCCGTTCAGATGTGTTCTCCTTCCTGATGTTTTTTAAATCTTCCATTTTATTCTTGCCTTTGTTCTTGCCTTTAGAGGTACTAGGAGGAGGAGTGGGTGGAGGGCCCCTGGATCTTATGAAATAAGATGATGATGCCAGAGTGCACGAACTAACCTTTAGGAACGGGGATAAAAAAAGAAATAAAACAAAATAAAAACACAAGGTAATCAAGTCAGTGAGGATTATAAAAAGTATTGCAATATTTAAACACATAGTGCGGGAATGTAAAGCGTGTCCTAATTTGGGAACCTCTTTGTGCCCGAGGTAGGCCTAGCGACAAATTGATTTGGAGAACTTAGAATGCTAAATGCCTCATTTAATGATAAAAAATAGGCGAATCCCAAAATGACACTGAATAAGCATGAAATAAAGGTCACTAATGGCTATTGGCCTTATTACATTCATAAAGCAAAAAAGTGAATTCCTATCTATTTGGTCCCAGAAGAACCTTCCCCAGACTCGACATCCTTGGCTCCTTCGAGCAGTTTCCCCAATTCGCGAAGTCCCAGCAATAGGTATGCTCTGACTAGATGTCCACCTTTGGTCCCTTCAGCCTTTTGACAGTCTTCAACCCTTTTGAGAAAATTTCCCTCTAGTTCTACTATGTCTCGCTCTAAGTATCCTAGCCTTTTGTTGGCACTGATAGCCATGTCTTTCCATTCATCAATCAACTTCGGGTTGGACTCTTGTATCTCGCGGTGTTCGCTCTCGCATTCACGGATCCTTTGCACAGCTGGCGGCCTTTTCATCTATAATTTTATGGTCTTGAATGAACCCTGGCTTGCCCAGACCAGCCCAATTGTCTTCCAACCAACCAGAATAGAAAGAGGTACAACCGGCATGATATCTGTCTGGCTCAATGGTGTCTTTCTCCATTACGATCTTGCAGTGCCACATGTGCTGGGCTTCGCACTTGTGGGGACTATCATCATTTTGGAAGTCAGCTTGAAGATGGCTCATCTTGTTGACCCTGGGTATGACTTACTTCCTACCTGCTTGCCTCATAACTCGAAGAGGGACATAAGGGTATGTTCCTCTTAGACCAATCAGTATCAGGAAAGGTGCATCTCTGGATCGGCCGATGAACTCCTCTGTCGGAAACCACTCGAACATCCATTGAACCTGTTCCTCAGTCAGGTTATCAAAGAGCTCAACCCATTCTTTGGCATTCCTGGGCTGAGCGAACATGTCGGGATGTAATTCATTCACTTTGGATGGTAGAAAGCGATGTGGTCATCCCAGGCCCTTCGCTGAATTTCTTGTCGGTATTCGCCCTTTTGGAGATGTTCCATAAGCCAAGGCTGAAGTAGTAGATTGCAGCCTTCGAAGTGTCTTGCTCCTTGTTGACACTTCTCTAAGGCTTGGTATATGTCTGCAATGATCATGGGTACAATGCTGAATGTCTGCCCACCAATCCCCTCCATTAGGGTCTTGGTTACCATATCAGCCTAGTATGGATTCTCTCTTTCTTCATTGGAAACACGATCAGACCCAGGAAGCAAAACATGAAGACGAATACTCTACGATGGATATGTCCCAAAGATGTGATGGCAAACTCGTCATGGTAGGTACGGTATGATTTGTTGTGGCCGTACCTTTCATACAGGTAGTCAAAAGGGATGTATGATTCCTTTAGGCATACCAATTTTGCGTTCTTCTTCAAACCCATTATTTTTAGGAAACCGTTGCCTGTGCGGTTCTCAGGCATTAGCAAACCCGGGGTTTCCCACACTAGACCGGCCAGTCCTCCTATCTCCTCTAGCAAAGGTGTCATTTCGATGTCCCCAAAGAGGAACACGGCCCTTTCACAATCCCAAAATAAGGTAGCAGCCTCTATTATCATGTTGTTAGGCTGGATCTCCAGGAGGGATGGTAGATTACCCAGATATTTTCTGACGAGGGTTTTGTCGCTAGAATGCAAATCTTCCCACCAACTCAGCAATCTTGGGTGGATATTGGTGACCATGCCGAATCTGGGGACTTTCGTGCCTCATGTTTCTGCAAGGCAAACAAGGTTATGCCCTTACCCCCACCAGAATCGACTATTTAACATCAATAATTAACATGAAGCATTTAGTTCTCCAAATAAATGCACAGAACGTGATGATGTCCGTTTGGGTTTAGGGAAACCCAGTGGACTTTTGGACAAGGCTATCTTAAAGGCTATTGTGCGGACAACACTTTTAGCCTGGCTAGGTTTGACCATGATGCATGCAACGACAATAATAGAGTAAGGTTTCTATGGGGTTTTAGACTGGTACCCTTGAGCGGATAACTCAAGGGGGAAGACACGGAACCGTCGACTGCACCGCTGATCGACTAGTTTTACCGCAAATAAGCCTTTCCGAATTTAGGGGGTAATGATATAGGAAGGGCGCAACCACTCATCAAACATTGCTATAGTATTTTGTTTGGCACGAGTGGAGTATGATGTTGAGCATGATTATGCAATAATTAAAAGCATGTTGTCATGTATTTGCACGTTAAGGAAGCGATAAATACAGCAGTTTCATAATTTAAAACGGTTATAAAGGAAGGAAACAAGAAAGATACGTCAGTTTGCTTTTGAAGAAGAAATTAAACGCTTAAAGGAATTAAACAAATAATTACACATAGGGGGGGTACAAATTCACAAAAATGGTCTAAAATGCTAAAAGCCTAAACTCCCCAGCAGAGTCGCCATGCTGTCGCGCCCCTTTTTTTCTCGCGAAATCGGGTTTATGAAATTTTGGTTGAGACAACTCGTTCCTTTTAGGAAAGGGGTTTTGCATTTTCGAAGAGTCGCCACCTAACAATTTAGGGTGTGTTAGGACACCTATAGGATTCATTTATAACTATGTTTGGTAACCAGAGACAGGGTAAGGGCATGAAATTATCCTAAGGGGAAGGTGTTAGGCACCCCTCAGGATCCACCAGTGTGGTTCCCGGCCAAACAACTTTTGCGGATTTGTACAATTTAGCAAATAAACAAGTATGACTCAAATAATAGGGGATTTAAATTTAAGTACATGGATATTTGAAAAACAGTTAATGAAAAGCTAGATTTTGAAAAGAATTACGATCTAAGCATATTTATGAATGTAAAGGGGTATCCTAGGTTTATTTATAATCGGGATCACATCAATGCAATACCCAGTGTGACACTCTTCGAAGAGGGGCTACACGTGGTATTAATGCACCGGTCATCATATCCATATCTACCCTTTCCCGCCCCGTGAAGGTAATTAAAGCGAGGGTTGGTCTCGTCCCCTATTGCTTGTTGTTACCCGTCCCTTCCTATCAGTCCCGGAGGAATTTAGGACTCCTATCCTATAAAAAGGGGGTTCTAGGCAGACCCTCAAGTTTAAAGGTAAAATACTAAAGCGACACATAATAAACAGATAGGACTTCAATTAAAGGGGAGCATGGAAGACAAATAAAGTCTCAAATATACCTCCACACATAGTACACACAAACAACATGACTCATACACAATTAAGGTCTAAATTCAGATCCTAAGCATGGTAACAGAGTCAGATTTATTACATAATTCAGAGAGGAAGTTCTAATCAGGCTTGCCTACTGATTTTAAGCTTCTTAACCATTAAGCAGCAAACACAAAGAACAGTTTCCAGTTTTATAGAGGTTGATTACATAAGGCTTCCCTAGGCGTAGGATAACACACAACAGTTACCAGAATTATTAAAACAATTTAGAAGTTATTTTACCTAAAGCATGTTGTTCTAAATGTTGCAAAGATGTACATGGATTATGACCAGTTTCACTTAAACAGGATAATCAAACGTGAGACTGTTTTGTGTCATTTTCATGCATCAGTAGTATAACTAGGTGTGACTGAGCGAGTGTGAACGAGATCCTAAATCAGGGTATTTAACATGTACCTATTAAAAAATGCAGAATTATTTCAGGATATTGCAGAATTCCTAAAGCATGATTTCTAAACGCCCAGAAAGTTACAACATGATTTCAAGATGTGCAGGAACAACATTTTTATGTTAATGTTGTTATTTAGCCTAAAGCGGGATTTCTAAGTGATAAAATAATGTCAAATGAGATGCTGAAACAGTAAACTTAAGAACATGGTATCTAATGCATGACATGCTTTGAATGTGTTGGTCTTAGACGTGGATTCTAATGCGCATATAGGAAATGTAAACCTAAGGCATGGTTTCTACCCATTGATGTTGATAACATATATATCTACCCTCCCCTTTTCACTAGCCAACCCCAATATTCGTTTACAACAAATTATTACAGACCAATATCGAAATGAATCACATAAGTAGAAAAAGAAAATAAGAAGTTACACTATAGAGATCATGAAAACGGGCGCAGATTTCCAGAACCTCAAATGCCAAGATTGTTTTATAGTCTTTCTCATATCTGGGTGTGTCAGAGTTCCCTAAGGACCTCAGGGGATCCCAGGCAGTGCTCACACCCAGATTTCATAGCCAAGACAGAGTAAGTGCAGTTGGAAAGGCCAACTTTTGTGTGTCCAAGTTCATATGGAGCTCAAGGGTCCCAAGGCAAGGCTCACACAAAAGGGGCAGAACTTAGTGGTCTAAGAGTAGAGTGAGAGTGCTTGACATAGTTTTGAAAAGATTTAAGCAGCAAAACAGTTTGAAAAGAGACTTGTTTGAAATAGTTTTGTAAAACAACAGGGGGAGTTATTCAATAGGACAGTTTTAAAAAGAGAGAGTAGAGTAACAAGCAACAGTCCAAATGCAACAACCAAAGCAGGTTCATACATAACTAAGAGACATAGGACCAAGGCAGATTCAGCAACCACAAACAGGGGTAGTGGGATTTGGGGACACATAGGTCACATAGATAAACACATAGTTGCAGGAGCACTTAAGTATAGAATCAGCAACATGCTAAGGGGTTAGGGAACTTCAGAATTAACACAGAATCATATAACTTAAGGATAGCAAACTAGTTTGCATAGAGAGGTTCATGCCAGAAATCAGAGAAACATAAGTAAGGAAGAGCCACATTAGGGTATACTAGGAGGGGGATAACATTTCATAAACACGATGAGTCTAAGGGAGGGGACACATTCAGAAGCATGCAGTAAAGTGATGAAGTAAACATATTAGTTGCAAGTTGAACAACAAAATCATAAGTGGAAACATACTAGAAATAGGATGAACTAAAGCAGTAAAAGAAGCATATTATTTTGAAACTTGAATTGAAATCAAAACATACCAGTAAAGAGGATAGTAAGCACAAAGTGAGCCACAAAAGAGTAGAGTAATCAGCCTTGGCTTGCAACCGGCTGACTTAGAACAACAACAATTAACCGGAGGAAAAGAGAGCAGAAGAATGTTTTTTTGTGCGAGAGAGAGTTTTTGAACCAATGTGTTCGTGTGTTGTGTTAATGAAAAGCAGGGTACTTATAGTTTGAAAACAGGTAGAAACTAAGGCAAGAATCAAAGTTCAGCAATAATTATGGGACTAGGTGTCAATTAGTATAAAATCAGTATAAGTACTCCCTTAATTAAAGGAGTTAACTTCAAACGGTAAAGACAAATAAGGAAGGGGATCATATGGGACTGGAATATAACACATAAGGAAATAATTTCAGCGTAGTGCAAGTATAGAACATGTAATTGAGGCTGAGTACATAATATTCCAATTAACGAAATAACATAAGAGTCAGTTGATAACATAGTCGACCATAAAATAAGGCAAGAAAATAACTTAGAGATTGAAAATCAGTGGAGAATATCACAAGAGATTAGTGAGGGATATCAATCACAGGGAATCAAGGATTCCGATGGACAATAGTACTGATATAGGGTAAATTACCATAAAACTCTATAAATAAATGGAATAAACACATAATAGGCAAGAAGAGGCAAAAAATCAGAAATCCTAATAGCACAGTAGGGTAAAGATCACACAAAGTCAGGGATTCGCATAGAACATAATACTGATTAGAGGAATTAACAAAATAAACATAATATAGGCAGAAGAAGCAAAAATCAGAAACCCTAATGAGCATAATAGGGTAAAATCACAGAAACTCAGAACGTATTCATGAATAACAGACGTGCAAACAAATCAAACGAACAAATAGGCAAAGACAGTTCTCAGAACCCAAGATTAAGACCAAGATAATTAAGGTTTCAACATAATGAATCAGGTAGAAGGAAAACTCGAATAAACCGTTTAAACATAAATCAAATAATACTAAAAATCGAGGAAAAGTCATTTTGAAAAGGGGTTAAGAAACCCTAGTTTGAAGACGAGGAGGCATTTTAAAAAATCGGAGAGGTTATCATGGAAATCAACAAATATAACTCAAAATACACTCAGATCTATGGTGGATCTAAAGAGTCAAGAGATGAGTTAGGGTTTCAGAGGGAGATAACCCAGAGGTAATGAGATTCCAACTTAGAAACCATGGGTCTAGCCGGAAAATATAAAGATCTTACTCGGACAGGCCAAGATTGGCCTGAGAATGACATGAAAAACCATGGGGTGAGTTGAACCTCCTCTGGTTCCTTCAGGTCCTCAGGGTAGCAAGAATTCGTCATGGGGGGCAGCCATGGAGGCTAGGGGTGGTGGTGAAACCACCATAGATACCGGCGAGCCAACGACCGACGAGTAGGAGCCATGGTTATGCAGAGAGCTTGAGAGAGAATGAGAGTGTGTGTCGGCGGAGAGTGATGAGAGAATGTTGATCAACGGTCCAGATTAAACAAGACGTTTGGTCGGGTGGAATTAATGGATTGGGCCTGGTATTTGGGTTGTTTTAATTGGGTTTGGGGTCTGGTTTAATTAGGCTAGAATTGAAATGGGAATTGGCTATTTGTTAAATACCCAATTTGAATTAAATAAAATAATTTATGAAAATAGCTGATAATTGTAAAAAAATGAATTTTGTGCATGGAAATAGTTAAAAATTAAAATACAAAATGATTAATTTTCGGTCAAAAATAGTGTAAAATTATATGATTGGGCTATAATTGCGAAGTTGTTGCGATTGTAGCCAAGCGATGCCAATTTGGCTAATTATGAAATAATTTGGTTTAAATAGGACCATAAATAATAAATTAAATCAAGAAATGCCTTTGAAATTGCTTGTGATGCAATTCTGTAATTATTTATTGAAAATAAAATGCTGGGTAAATTAATAAAATATAGGAAAATTATGAAAAAATACCAATTGCTATTGATGCATGATTTTGAAGGTATATATGCAATTTTAAAAAATATTTTGGGGAAAAATTGGGTATCAATGGTGATTGGGAGTCTTGAGACCCGGGTAGATTTGTTACTGTTGGACATGGTTAATTTTGATGTCATCTTGTGGTTGGACTGGTTATCACCTTACCACGCTATCTTGGACTGTCATGCCTAGACTGTGACCTTAGCCTTGTCGGGGTTGCCTCATTTAGAGTGAAGACGGAATCCTAGTCATTTTACCCGTCGTGTTATCTCATATATGAAGGCTCGACGTATGGTCGAGAAGGGGTGTTTGGCCTATTTGGCATATGTTCGTGAGTCTAGTGCCGAGGTTCCTTCTATGGATTTTGTGCCTGTTGTTCGTGAGTTTCCTGAGGTTTTCCCTTCAGACCTGCCGGGTATGCTACCTGACAGGGATATTGACTTTTGCATTGATTTGGCTCCGGACACTCAGCCCATTTCTATTCCGCCGTATCGTATGGCCCCGCCTGAGTTGAAAGAATTGAAGGAGTAGTTGTAAGACTTGCTTGATAAGGGATTTATTAGGCCTAGTGTCTCGCCTTGGTGTGCGCCGATGTTGTTTGTTAAGAAGAAGGACGGATCGATGAGAATGTGTATAGATTACCGGCAATTGAACAAGGTCACAATCAAGAATAAGTACCCATTGCCGAGGATTGATGATTTGTTAAGTGTTTTCAAGATCGACTTGAGATCTGGCTACCACCAGTTGAGGATTAGGGCATCCGATGTCCCTAAGACAGCTTTCTGCACTTGGTACGGGCATTATGAGTTCTTGGTGATGTCGTTCGGATTGACAAATGCCCCAGCAACTTTCATGGATTTGATAAACTGAGTGCTCAGGCCTTATTTGGATTCATTCGTGATCGTCTTCATTGATGATATTTTGATTTATTCCCACATTCGGGAGGAGCATGAGCAGCATCTGAGAGTGGTTCTTCTGACTCTAAGAGAGAGTCAGTTGTATGCTAAGTTTTCGAAGTGTGAGTGCTGGTTGACATCAGTTGCATTCTTGGGTCACGTTGTATCAGCAAAGGGTATTCAGGTGGATCCGAAGAAGAAAGAGGCAGTCAAGAACTGGCCTCGACCCACATCAGCTACAGAGATCCGGAGTTTCTTGGGTTTGGCAGGTTATTACCGTCGGTTTGTGGAGGGGTTTTCATCTATTGCATCCCCAATGATCAGGTTAACCTAGAAGGGTGCCCAGTTCAAGTGGTCGGACGAGTGTGAGGCGAGCTTTCAGAAGCGCAAAACAGCTTTGACTACGGCGCCGGTGTTGGTTTTGCCCACAGGTTCAAGACCATATACAGTTTATTGTAATGCATCTCGTATTGGACTTGGTGCGGTGTTGATGCAGGATGGCAAGGTCATTGCTTATGCTTCACGTCGGTTGAAGATTCATGAGAAGAACTATCCAGTCCATGATTTGGAAATAGCAGCCATTGTTCACGCGCTGAAGATTTGGAGGCACTATTTATATGGCGTGTCATGTGAGGTGTTCACGGATCACAACAGTCTACAGTATTTGTTCAAGAAGAAGGAGCTAAATTTGAGGCAGAGGAGGTGGTTGGAGCTGTTGAAAGACTATGATATCACCATCTTATATCATCCGGGGAAGGCCAATGTGGTGGCCGATGCTTTGAGTAGAAAGTCAGACAGTATGGGCAGTCTTGCGTATATTCCGGTCAGTGAGAGACCGCTTGCTTTGGATATTCAGGCTTTGGCCAATCAGTTCGTGAGGTTGGATGTCTCTGAGCCCAGCCGTGTGTTAGCTTGCACAATCGCTCGTTCTTCATTATTTGAGCGCATCCGAGATTGGCAGTATGATGATCCCCATTTGTGTGTCCTAAAGGACACGGTGCAGCACGGTGGTGCCAAGCAAGTTAGTGTTGGGGATGATGGAGTTTTGAGGATGCAGGGTCGTATTTGTGTGCCTAAGGTGGATGGACTTTGAGAGTTGATTCTAGAGGAGGCCCATAGTTCTCGGTACTCTATTCATCCGGGCGCCGCCAAGATGTATCAGGATTTTCGGCAGCATTATTGGTGGAGGAGGATGAAGAAGGATATCGTTGCATATGTGGCTCGGTGTTTGAATTGTCAGCAGGTAAAGTACGAGCATCGGAGACATGGTGGTTTGTTCCAGAAGATTGAGATTCTTGAGTTGAAGTGGGAGCGTATCACTATGGACTTTGTTGTTGGACTCCCACGGACTCAGAGGAAGTTCTACGCAGTATGGATTATTGTTGATAGGCTGACCAAGTCAGTGCATTTCATTCCTGTGGCGGTTTCTTATTCTTATGAGAGGTTAGCTGAGATCTATATCCGGGAGATTGTTCTTCTTCATGGTGTGCTCATGTCTATCATTTCTGATCGAGGTACTCAGTTTACCTCGTATTTCTGGCAGGCAGTTCAGCGTAAGTTGGGCACACGTGTCAAATTGAGCATAGCATTTCATCCTCAGAAGGACGGGCAGTCCGAGCGTACTATTCAGATTTTGGAGGATATGCTCCGAGCATGTGTTATTGACTTTGGAGACTTGTGGGACCAGTTTTTGCCTTTAGCGGAGTTTGCCTATAACAACAGTTACCAGTCGAGCACCCAGATGGCTCCTTATGAGGCTTTATATGGTAGGCGGTGTCGGTCGCCGGTTGGGTGGTTTGAGCCAGGAGAGGCTCAGTTGTTGGGTACAAATCTAGTACAGGATGCCTTGGACAAGGTTTGGATCATTCAGGATTGGCTTCGTACGGCTCAGTCCAGGCAAAAGAGTTATGCCGACCGTAAGGTTCGTGATGTGGCATTCATGGTCGGCGAGCGAGTGTTGCTTCTGGTGTCACCTATGAAGGGCGTGATGAGATTTGGAAAGAAGGGCAAGCTTAGCCCTAGGTTCATTGGCCCATTTGAGATTCTTGATCGAGTGGGGGAGGTGACTTACAGACTTGCGTTGCCGCCGAGTTTATCCGCCGTGCATCCAGTGTTTCATGTGTCCATGCTTCGGAAGTATCACGGCGATCGATCCCACGTGTTAGATTTCTGCACTGTCCAGTTGGACAAGGACTTATCCTATGAGGAGGCACCGGTAGCTATTCTAGACCGACAGGTTCGTAAGTTGCGATCAAAGAGTTTCCCTTCTGTTCGTGTTCACTGGAGAGGTCAGCCTGCTGAGGCATCGACCTAGGAGTCTGAGTCCAATATGCGGAGCTGATATCCCCATCTTTTCTCCGACTCAGGTACTTCCTTCTTATGTCCGTTTGAGGACGAACAGTTGTTTTAGAGGTGGAGAATGTGGTGACCCAAAAGGTCATCGCTTGTTTTAGAAATAAATTCTATGTTTCGAGGCCTTAAAACCTCCTTTTTGTTTTACCTCGATTTGCGTGCGCAGTCCGGGCGTGTATCCGGAAAGCCATTATGTGAAAATCTATGAAAAATGATGAATTTTGCCTTTAAAATGAATTTAGGTTGACTTCGGTCAACATTTTGGGTAAACGAACCCGGACCCATGATTTCACGGTCCCGAAGGGTCCGTAGGAAAATATGGGACTTGGGCGTATGCCCGGAATCGAATTCCGAGGTCCCAAGCCCGAGAAATGAATTTTTAAAGAAAATTGTTTTCTTGAATATATATATGAGTTTCTGGAAATAAAATATGTTTGAATTTGATGGTATCGGGCCTGTATTTTGGTTTCGGAGCCTGGTACAAGTTTGAAATAATAATTTGGTTGAATCTGAAAATTTTGGTAAAGATCGGAATTGGTTTGGTATAAAACGGACCTAAAGTTGAGAAATTGGAAATTTTGGTGTTCTTGAAGGATTTCATGAATTTGGGGTTCAATTCATAGTTGTTGATGTTATTTTGATGATTTGATTGCACGAGCAAGTCTGTACGACGTCTTTAGGTTGGTGTGCTATTTGGTTTGGAGCCCCGAGGGCTCGGGTGAGTTTTGGATAGGCCACAGAGTGAAATTTGGACTTAGGAAATTGATGGTATGTTGCAGGTCTGTAGGCTTCGCATTTGCGAAGCCTGGCTCGCAAATACGAGATCGCAAATGCGAATAAAACATCGCAAATGCGAAAGAAGGCCTGGCAGGCCTGATCGCAAATGTGATCATTTGGTCGCAAATCCGGAGGGCCCTAGTCGCGAAAGCGACGTCTGCCTCGCAAATGCGAACCCTTCAGAAATATGTGGTGGTCACAAATGCGATGAAAATCTTTGCAAATGCGAAGAGAGCAGTCTTCTGAAGGGTTCGCAATTGCGAACCCTGGTCGCAATTGCGACATCTGCGGCCTGCAAACTTATAACTTAGCCGAAATTCTTTCATTTTTCAAACCCTTTCAAAACCTAAACACCTTTGGGCGATTTTTCAAAAACAAGTACTCTTCCAAATCGATTGTAAGTCATTTTAACTCGTTTTTATTAATCTTTAACATCTTTTCTCATGATTTCAACTCAAAATCAAAGGTTTTCATGGGGAAATTGGGTGTTTTGGGTAGAACTTAGGTTTTTCAAATTTTAGAGATTTGGACCTAGATTTGAGGTCCAATTTCAAAACAAGTTATATCTTTGAGTTCGTGAGTGAATAGGTAATCGGGTTTTGGCTCGAACCTCGGGTTTTGACCATGTGGGCCCGAGGTCAATTTTTGACTTTTTGGGAAAAAAACTTTAGAAAACCTATTTTCATGCATTAGAATTGATTCATTTAGCATTTATTGATATAGTTAAGTAACTTGTGGCTAGATACAAGCGATTTGGTGGTGGAATCAAGAGTTAAAGCGGTAGTTGGGGCTTGAATTGTGTTCGTGGCATCGAGGTAAGTGTTTGGTCTAACCTTATCTTGAGGGATTAGGAGTCGTGTCCTATTTGCTATGTGTTAATTGTTGAGTACGACGTATAGGCATGGTGACGAGTATCTATACGTTGGTGTCAAGCATGCCCGTGAGTCTTATACTATGATTAATGTGACTCCGTTTTGTATTATACATGCCTTATGTGATATTCCTATGGTTGAACAAGACTTGTGGAAGTAAATTTGGTAATTGAACATTTAAAAGCGTTGGCTCAAGTTGTGAATTGATTTTTGGAAGTATCATTGGTAATTGAACATTGTAAAGCGTTAGCTCAAGTTGTGAATTGAATTGTGAAAGTATCATTTGGTAATTGAGCATTGTAGAGCGTTGGCTCAAGTTGTAAATTGACTTATGAAGTAAATGTGAAAAAGAGAAGGAGATTATGATATTGTCTCCCTTGCCGGGATGTTGTTGCTTTTGATATTGTTCCCTTGCCGGGATTTTCATTGTGATTTTATTATGATCCTATTTATTTCCTTGCCCTTATTATTTGTGATTGTTGCTTGGGTCAGGAAGAGTGTTAAAGCACGAAGGGTGATGCCATGCATTATTTTGGTGAGAGAGTTTTAAAGCACGAAGGGTGATGCCGTGCATAATATTTTGTGAGAGAGTGTTAATGCACGAAGGGTGATGTCGTGCCGCACGAGTACCATTCCGTGCCTTTATATGAGTGATAATGCACGAAGGATCATTCCGTGCCATGATTTTGTGAGGTAAAAGCACGAAGGGTGATGTCGTGCCGATTATATTGATATTTGGTGAGGACGAGAGTAAAAGCACGAAGGGTGATGCCGTGCACTTGTCTTGATTTTCCGATTATTGTTGATATTTGAGTTATGGTGTTCTTTACGGTTATTTATTTGTTTCCTGTTGTTACTTGATATCCCCGCAGCATGTCTCTCTCCCCCTTTACTTTTAAATTATAAATTTTTGCCTTTATTTTTCCACTGTATATGATTTAATTGCACAGGTTTATTTGGTAGTCTGATCCTAGCCTCGTCACTACTTCGCCGAGGTTAGGCTAGACACTTACCAGCACACCATGGGGTCGGTTGTGCTGATACTACACTCTGCACTCTTTTGTGCAGATCCCGGTGCTGTAGCTTTCGACCGCAGTGCGGTTGCTGCTTCTAGTTCACCGGGCGACCCAAGGTAGTCCTGCAGGCGTCCGCAGGCCTTGGCGTCCCCTTCTATCTTTTCATTCTATTTCTTTCATGTATTCCAGAGACAATGTTGTTTTAAATCTTTCAGACCTTTATTTGTAGTATTCCTAGACAGTCTGTGAAATTGTGACACCAGTTCTGGGTAGTTTTGCTATGGACTGGTATTGGTAGCATTATTAAAACATTGCATTTCAGTCTTCCGCTTATTAAATTATGTTGTTTATTAAATGTTGGTTCTTAATTGTTAACGGATTAAAATGGAAACAAGGTAAATAATTCAATTGGTTGGCTTGCCTAGCTTTCACTAGGAGGCGCCATCACGACTCCCGAGGGTGAAAAATCCGGGTCGTGACACTATTGTTCTTAGCTGACCTCGAGGTCCCTGGGATCGCCAAGCTCGAGGCCCCTGTCGCTCCAACAAGACTGATTTGGTTCACCATTTCTTCTTACTTAAGCTTGATATTACTTATATAATCACTAGTATTAGAATATATCACATATCTTTAAAACTACAAATTATCTTTAATTGCTACAACATTTTTCGAGCTAAACAAACAGCTAAATGACGTCGATCTCTTATTTCATCACGTTTTAATTGCCAAAGTTATGAATCGTTTTTGAAAGAAAACTAATAATATAAACTGAAAGGGTAACAAACCAAGAAAGACATGTGTTTTCTGGAACAGTTGTTTTGGTTGGTGTTTTGTTTAAAGAAAAACAAAACTTAGCAATCAAAACACAAAAAAAGATATATCACAAAGAATGGTACAATTGCTAGATTTTTTTAACACAGTCGAAGTTCAGCAAGTGTATGGAGCAGATTATCCAAAATATATAATGGTATAATGGCTTATTTTATTTTCCACAATAGTTCGGGGAGCAAATGTAAAGTTGTCTCTGTGTGACATGTAGATCACGGGCTCGAGTCGTGGAAGTAGCGATTAATACTTGAATTAAGATAGGTGGTCTACATCACACACCTTAAGTGAGGCTCTTTTTCGGACCCTACGTGGATATCTTGTGCGCCGGGCTGTTGTTTTTAGTTCAAAATTAGCATCCTTCTTGTAAAATTGCAAATTCACTTGGTAGGGCCTCCAAACAATAAACCATCAATGCCCTTCAGGTTTGAATCAATGTGGGCTAGCCACCTCTCCTTCCCCAACATCATCAATAGGGCCTTCTCTGACCAATCCTCCCTCCTTCAATCCACTGAAAGTTTCAAGACTCTGGTAACCAAGTGGAACCAGGAGGTCTTTGGAAACATCTTCCATCAAAAGAAGAGACTCCTGGTTAGAATCTCTGGCATCCAAAAGTCTCCTAGCTACCAATTCAGTAGTTACCTGCTAAATCTTGAAACTGAACTAAATGTTGAACTCAACCAAATCCTCAAAAGTGAAGAAGACTTCTGGAAACTAAAGTCTAGGATCAACTGGCTAAATGAGGGTGATGCCAGCACTAGGTTCTTTCATACATCAACCCTCAATAGAAGAAGGAGGAATAGAATCCTCTCCTTTAAAGAAGAGAATGGTAATTGGCTTCATGACCAAAAAGACATCCAGTTAGCTATTGTGGGCTTCTTTACTGATCTATACACAACTTTCCACACTGAAGCCCCTTGGGAAACCACTGATCACTCCACCATGGAACCCATCCTATCCCAGAGCCAAAGGGCTTTTATGGACAGACCCTTCCAAGTGAGTGAGATTAAAAGGACAGTCATCTCCTATAAACCCTTCAAATCCCCTGGCCCAGATGGCCTTCACCCTTTCTTCTACCAAAAATATCGGGATATAGTAGGGGACTCTGTCACAAACTTCTGCCAAAAATGCTTCACCATGAGCTCCATGGACAACACCATGAACCAAACTCTTCTATGTCTAATACCAAAATGCCCCCACGCTTCAATGCTAAAAAACTTCAGACCCATTGGCCTCTGCAACGCCATCTACAAGGCAGTCACAAAAATCATTATGAACAGGATAAAACCAATCCTCCCCCACATCATTGGGCCAAGCCAAGCAAGCATCCTATCCAATAGAAGGGCCTGTGACAATGCCATCATTGTCCAAGAATATATCACTCACTTTAGGAAAATGAAGGGGAAGAATGGCAACATGATCCTAAAAATAGACCTAGAGAAGGCCTTTGATAGGCTGGAATAGTCGTTTATTAGAGACACTATGGATGCCTTCAACTTCCCCCAGGGCCTATCCAAACTCATCATGTCATGCATGAGTACTTCCTCCATCTCCATCCTTGTCAATGGGGAAAAAACAGAGTCTTTCAATCCCTCAAGAGGCATTAGGCAGGGAGACCCTATGTCTCCCTACCTATTCATTATGTGCATGGAAATACTATCTAGATCCATTGACAAGGCAGTACTTCAGAACAAATGGCACCCCATAAGTATAAGTAGGTCTGGACCAAAAATATCACACCTATTCTTTGCAAATGATCTTACCCTCTTTGCCAAAGCCAATGACAGAAACTGCAATACCATTCTTTCAATATTGCAGAATTTCAATGAACAATCAAGACAAAAAATAAATCTCTCCAAATCAAGGGTCCTGTTTTCTTCAAACACCTCTCAGGATACCCTCCAACACCTCTCCACCTATTTGTCCATCAGGCATACAACATCCTTTGGAAAATACTTGGGTTTTCCCATTATCCATAAAAAACAATAAGCTACAGACTTCCAATTTATATTTGACAGCATGCAATCTAAGTTGGCTGGTTGGAAAACAAAATGCCTTAACATGGCTGGGAGAAGAGTACTGGCCAAGACCTCCTTGAACAACATCCCAAGCCATGTCATGCAACACATAAATCTACCCACCAAAGTCACTAATCAGATTGATAGAATTCAGAGAAATTTCCTTTGGGGCACCACCCCTGAAAGGAAAAAGTTGCATCTGATTAAGTGGGATGTAGTCACTAAGAGCCAAGGCTGGGGGAGGGTTAGGGCTCCAAAAGGCTAGCATCAAAAACAAAGCTTCACTCACAAACCTGGCTTGGAGAGCTTATAAGAATACCAATAGTCTATGGGCTAGAGTCCTCATCCACAAACATTGCAACATGTCTAGACTAGTAAATGCATTGAGACACCCTAAGAACCCAAAATCCCCAATCTGGAAAAGCATCCTAAAGGGCTGGGAGATTTGCAGCAAAGCAAGCAGATGGGTAGTCAACCGAGGGAATAGGGTCAGTTTCTTGAATGACACTTGGATCCCTAATCAGCCAGCAATCAGGCAAATGATAGAAGGCCCTTTAACTCAAAATGACCTTCAAGCAAAGGTTGATTCAATCCATAACCTGGGCAACTGGGATACCTCAACCCTATCCATCATCCTTCCCCCAAGTATTCTGAACCTGCTGAACTCTGTATTCATTCCCAGTGACACAACTAAGGATGACAATCTTATATGGGATTTGACTCCTAATGGCAAGTTCTCACATAGCTCTGCTTACTCCTTCCTAAGCAGGACTATAGCAAGTCTCCCTTCTGGGGAAGAAGCACACTTCAAATGGATCTGGAAGATTCAAGCCCCCAACAAAATCTAATACTTCATCTGGCTCCTAATCCATAAAAGACTCCCAACTAGGAGCTTCCTCCACTCCATTGGAATCAACTGTGTCCCTCAATGCCACTACTGTAACAATGACCAGGAAGACATTACCCACATTTTCTATGAATGTCCCAATGTTGTCCACCTCTGGAATGACATCCTATCCAAATCCTCAGGAACTAGCTTAAATCACCCAGTGTTCGATAGCCACCAGTGGCAATCAACATGGAACTCTCTCAAAACTGTTCCTTACAATAACTGCATAGGTTGGGACAACCTCATCCCCATTTGTCTTTGACACATTTGGATCACAAGAAACAACAATTTTTTCAATAACAAAAAGGAACACATTAATTCCAATAACACTATCTCAAAGGCAACAGAGTACCTTATGCTGACAAAGAATGACTCGACAAATGTAACTCACCAGATCATGCTAAAATGGGAACCCCCACCCAGAGGTTCCTTCAAACTGAATACAGATGGAGCAGCAAAGGGGAACCCAGGAATAGGAGGTTCAGGGGGAATATTCAGAAACCACAATGGAGACTGGATATTGGGCTACATGGACAATATACCCCAAACAACAAATACAAGGGCAGAAGTTCAGGCCCTCATTCGGGGTCTACAACTAGCGGAGCAAAATAATCTAGTTCCACTGGAAATAGACACTGATTCAGCGGAAACAATAAATATGCTCTTGAATGGAAATCTGATTTTTGACCCTCTAGTTTGTGAATGCAGATCAATCATCCAAAGGATGGGCAGCGTGGTAGTGAGGTACATCTACCGAGAGCAGAACAGAGTAGCTGATGCGTTGGCCAAGGAAGCAGCAAAGGAGACTTTTTTGAACAATTCATTGTCATTACCAGTTCCTCCGATGTTTGCCAATGATGTATTTTGGGCAGACATCCTAGGAATTGAACTACCTAGATCTTTTGTGGGTTGTAACTTAAATACAATTATGCAGAATATTGCAACTATGGGGTCTCTGAGATACCCCAGTAATGCTCCAAATGTAGCTCCTCCTGTTTAACTAGTATAAATATAATATCCTTTTAACCAAAAAAAAAAGAGAACTTCATATATAGCCCATAGGGCAAAACTAATATCATCCGGTAGCCCACAAATTGACCCATACAAGTCATAGCCTAAATATAATGACAAGTGCTAGCCGAAAACTTCACTGATCAATTCCCTCACCGGAAAATCCTAGATCTAAGAAGATATGGACTTTTACCCGTTAAAACAACAGTAAAACGCCAGAAAATCCTAGAACCGGCACAAATCTAAGAAGATCTGGACTTTTGCCCGTTAAATCAACATCAAACAAAAGAAAAAGGGGTGTGTGCAAGCATCTGTTACCAGCAGCATAGAAAAAAACAAAAAGCAAAACAATTGTAAAAATGGAGAAAGAAAAGGTGTCCTTGGAGTTGAATATGTTCAAAACCAAGGTCCCCATAATGATTGTCATGAAGGCCATGGGTATAGAGAGCGATCAAGAGGTTGTGCAAATGATAGGAAGAGATCCTCGATTTAGTGCTCTGCTTTTGCCATCAATCGAGGAGTGTGCAGATCTCAAGGTGTATACGCAACATCAGGCATTGGAGTTCCTCGAGAGTGATAAGATGCTGAAAATGTCTTCATATTCTGCCGGTCCAGTTGAGAAGGGAGCCCGAGCTTTAAGTATTCTTCGTGACATATTTCTTGCAAATGTTCCTGTACATCAACATATTTCAGTAGCAGCAACCTATAGGGAAGAAGAGGAAAGCGAGAGGAGCAGTGTGTAGCATAAGGCAACAAGAGAGACAGCCTTGTCTTCTTTCTCTGATTTTCTCTTATAGTTTCTGTAAATATGTAGATAATATTTTGAAGATCATTGGCTAAAAATTTAAAACTTCGGCGATCTTGTTACCATTTTCGGCAATTGTGAGGCCATGGACGTCGGTGGCTGGTTTCTCAATGAGAGGAAGAACAGAGGAAATGACTATGAAAAAAGTTGAAATATCTACAAAATAGACTGCTATTATACAAAATAGACTGTCACTATACAATTTATATACAAATAGACTGTCACTATACAATTTATATAGAAATAGACTGTCACTATACAGTTTATATACAAATAGAGTGTCACATACAAAATATATACAAAAATAGAATGTCATTATACAAAAAATATACTAAATAGACTGTTATTATACAAAATATGTACAAAATAGACTATCACTATATAAAAATATACTAAATAGACTGCCACTATACAATTTATATACAAAATAGACTGTTACTATACAAAAAATAAACAAAATAGACTGTCACTATACAAAATAGACTGTTACTATACAAAAATAAACAAAATAGACTGTCACTATACAAAATAAACTGTCACTATACAAAAAATATACAAAATAGACTGTCACTATGCAAAAAATATACAAAAATAGTCTGTTATTATACAAACAATATACAAAAATATACTATTATTATACAAAAAATATCCAAAATGTGATGACCCAGCCGGTCGTCTCATGAGTTACCGCTCTGTTTCCCCAATTTCTATTTCTTTATGCTTTGTTATTCGTGTTTTGTGGTATCGGGTTGGTTGGATTGAATCCGGAATGGTTTTGGTGAAGTTTGAGACACTTACTCTCTTTTAAGGAAGTTAAGTTGGAAAAGTCAATCGGATGTTGACTTATGTGTTAGAGGGCTCAGATGTGAGTTCCGATGGTTCGGTTAGCTTCGGGAGGTGATTTATGGCTTTAGGAGTGTGATCAGAATGGGTTTTGGGGGTCCGGAGTAGATTTAGGCTTGAATTGGCGAAGTTGATATTTTGGCGATTTCCGGTGGGTAGGCGAGATTTTGATATAGGGGTCGGAATGGAATTCTGAGAGTTGTAGTAGCTTCTTTATGGGATTTGGGATGTGTGTGCAAAAAATTTTAGGTTATTCGGACGTGGTTTGGTTGGGGTTTTTGTCAAAAGCAGAATTTGGAAGATTTTTAGAAACTTAGGCTTGAATCCAATGTGTTTTAGTTTGATTTAGTGTTGTTTGAAGTGTTTTGATGATTGGAACAAGTTTGAATAAGGTATTAGGATATGTTGGAGCTTTTGGTTGAGGTCTCGGGGGCCTCGGGATGATTTCGGATGGTTAACGGGGAAATTGGATGTTTGTGGACACTGCAGATTTTCTGCTTCTGGTATTTCCGCACCTGCGGAATTGGGACCGTAGGTGCGATGCCGCAGGTGCGAGGAAGGAAGCCGCAGATGCGGAATTGGGGCTGGCGAGCTATTTCCGCAGAAGCGGTCAAGATTGCCGCATCTGTGAAGCCGCAGATCCGGAAGTTCTATCCAGATGCGATTTTTGGGCTATAAGTGAAAAATCGTAGAAGCGGCTGTTGGGCCGCAAATGCGGTACCGCAGAAGCGGGGCCTTGGACCGCAGATGCGGAAAGGCCTAGGCAGAACATATATGTTATTTCATTTCGCGAGTTTGGCTTATTTCACCATTTTTGAATTCGCCCTTGGAGCTTTTTGGGCGATTCTAAAGAGAGAAATCAAGAGACTTCATTAAGGTAAGGATTTTTGGACCAAAAATACATTTCTATGGTAGTAATTCATGAATTAAGGCTGTAATTAAAAGGATTAAAGGGCTAAAAATGGAGGATTAGGGCTTGAGTTTAAAAGGCCTTTAAATTAGAATTTGAGGGGTCATTTGGACTCCGATTTTGGTATTTTTGATATGTACGAACTCGTGGGGAGATAAGGAATCCGTTGGTGTGAAACTTTCTGATTTTCGAGAAGTGGGCCCGAGGCTCGGGTTTTTCTAATTTCAGAATTTCGGTATTATTTTGATTGTTTTCGCTTGGTTTCGTCCCCTTAGCATACTTTAACGTCCTCGTTGTGATTTTGGATAGATTCGATGCGAGTGGAGGCCGATTCGAGGGGCAAAGGTGTCGCGGAGTAGTATTTTCACCGATTTGAGGTAAGTAACCATTGTAAATCTGGAACTGAGGGTACAAAAACCCCGGTATTCGACTTGTTTTGATAAACGCGGTGATGCACATGCTAGGTGACGAGCGTGTGGGCGTGCACCGGTAGGGGATTGTGACTTGGTCCATCCCGTAGCGACTACTAAGCCGCGTGTTTGGTTTGGAAATATTATATTATCCCGTATTTTGAATATTTATACTATGTTATGGGTTATATGCCATGTTTGGGGCCTTCTGCCGACCTGTAGAAATCCTTAGGGGCATTTTGACTGTTTCCCTCACTTTACTTGCTAAAAGCATATCATTAGTCATATTTTACCTATTAAATGTCCAAAACTGGTTTATTCTGTTCATTTGAAAAGAGAGAATTATTTGGACTGAGTTCCCTCATTTTCACTGTTGTGCCCGAAAGGCTGTGAGGTTAATGACTGAGAGAGGTCGAGGACCTAAGTGTGAGGATATTATTATATATATGTGAGCTATGGATCGGGCTGCACGCCGCAGCGATATATATATATATGTTGGATCGGGCTGTGCGCCGAAGCGATATGACGCTTGGGCTGTAGGAGCCCCTCCGGAGTCTGCACACCCTCAGTGAGCGTAGTCGACAATAAATATATGAATCGGCCTGCACGCCGCAGCGATCACTATGATTTCTATCATTATGAGATATAAATTAGCCGAGTGCTGAGAGTGAGTACTGAGTGACGAGAGTTGAGTCACGAGTGACTGAGAGGCTACCCGAGAGGCCATATTCTGAGTGATTCTTTGCCCGAGGGGCCCTATTATGATGTTTCTACTGTTTCACTCTTCTTTTAAATACGCCTCTGATGGATGTATTGCTGAATAACTGATTTCAATGTTTTAAATTGGAAATGATGATTTATATGACGGAACTGATTTTAAAGTTATACGTTTTTTATCTGCTCGTCACTGCTTTCAGTACTTATTTACTTTAGTTACTTACTGAGTTAGCGTACTCACGTTACTCCCTGCACCTCGTGTGCGGATCCAGGTGCCCGAGCGGCCGAGTGAGAGCTTTCCAGTTATTCCGCATTTGTCGGGAATTTCGAGGTAGTTGTATGGCGTCCGCAGCCCTGATTTCTCCCTCCTATCTTGTTATCTTTTCCGCATTTCCTAGACTATTGATGTAGTAGATGTTCAGACTTGTATTAGAGCCTCTAGACTCGTGACACCAGATTTGTGGGGCTGTACAGTTCATGCTTTATTGACTTCCGCATATTTATCTGTTGTTTTACACGCTTATTATAAAAATATGGTATTTAGACCTGAGTAGAAATGATTTAATGTTTAAGAAAAGGGGTTGTGGTTAATTGTTCAGTCGGCTTGCCTAGTAATGTGATAGGCGCCATCACAACCGGTATTTGGGGTCGTGACAAGTTGATATCACAGCCTAGGTTACATAGGTCTCGCGAGTCATGAGCCGGTTTTAGTAGAGTCTCGCGGATCGGTACGGAGACGTCTGTATTTATCCTCAAGAGGCTGCAGAACCTTTAGAAAAAACTTCATATTCATGAAATTCTTGTCGTGCGAATTGTTGATCCGAGTACTAAACTTCTATTATTCTATTGTCTCACAGATGGTGAGGACACGTGCTACCGGGCAGGATGGACGACCACCAGTGCCACCAGCTGCGGCCACCAAAGGCCGAGGTCGCGGTCGAGGCCATGGTAGGGGCAGAGCAGCACCTGCAGATCCACCAGCTGCCCCAGTTCCGGATCAGGTCCCAGTTATGGACGCTACAGCAGTACCAGCTCAGGAACCAGCTGTGCCTATTGTGATTCCAGGCCTTCAGGAGGCTTTAGCTCAGATCTTATCAATGTGTACCGGTTTGGCTCAAGTGGTCTCAGCTACTACAACCGCAGCTAATTCACAGACCGGGGGAGGGATCCAAACCCCCGTTGCCGGCACACCTGATCAGGTTGTGCAGGGACTACAGACACCGGGGGCACCTCCAGCCTAGCCGGTTGCACCAGCTCAGGAGTTTGTAGTACCAGTTATGCTGGATGATGAGCAGCGTCGACTTGAGAGGTTTGGTAGGCTCCAGCTTCCGTCATTCAATGGTGCAGAGGGCGAGGATGCCCAGGGTTTCTTGGATAAGTGCCAGCGGATGCTTTGTACAGTAGGGATTCTTGAGACTAGTGGTGTGGCATTTACTACCTTTCAGTTTTCTGGGGCTGCCTTCACGTGGTGGGAGGCGTACGAGAGGTGTAGGCCTGCTGGTGCAGCGCCCCTTACTTGGCAGCAGTTCTCTGTTCTCTTCCTAGAGAAGTATGTACCACAGTCGCGCCGAGAGGAGTTGCGTAGGTAGTTTGAGCAGCTGCGCCAGGGGGAGATGACAGTGACGCAGTATGAGATGCGGTTCTCTGAGTTAGACCGACATGCAGTTTGGTTGGTTCCCACAGATTGAGAGAGGATCAGGAGGTTTGTTGCTGGCCTCACATACCAGCTTCGGATTCTCATGACTAGAGAGAGGGTGACTGGTGCTACATTCAAGGAGGTTGTGGATATTGCCAGGGAGATTGAGTCTGTCCGTCGCCAGGAGCGAGAGGAGAGGGAGGCCAAGAGGCCTCGAGGATCTGGTAGCTACAGTGGTGCTCCTTCGAGGGTCCAGTTTCAGCACGGCAGAGGCCAACAGTTCCAACATGGTCAGTCTGATCGCTCAGGTTATCGAGGGGCGTCATCGGGTCATGGTTCCCACAGTTCATACCAGGGCCATTCATCACTTAGTGCCCTTCCAGCTCAGAGCTCATCCCGTGCTCCATCTGTTCAGGGCTCTTCTATACCGAGTGCATCTGTTAGTCACTCCGGTGCGAGGGGTTCCCTTCAGTCCCCATCTCCGGCACCAGGGAGTTGCTATGAGTGCGGGAAGTTTGGGCATATGAGGAGGTAGTGTCCCCGCCGTGTTGCTAGTTCATCCCAGCAGAGGGGTCAGTTATCAGCTTCAGCGCTAGTTTCTCCACCACCACCCGCCCAGCCAGCTAGGGGTGGGGATCAGTCAGCCAGGGGTCGCCCCAAAGGGGGAGGTCGATCAGGGGGCGGTCAGACCTATTTTTATGCTCTTCCCGGCAGACCCGATGCCATTGCTTCTGATGTTATCATTACAGGTATTACTTTAGTCTGCCACAGAGATGCCTCTGTATTCTTTGACCCTGGTTCCACCTATTCTTATGTGTTATCATACTTTGCTCGCTATTTGGGTACTCTTCATGAGTTACTTGCTTCACCTATTTATGTATCTACCACGGTGGGTGATACTGTTGTTGTAGACCGTGTGTACCGGTCATGTGTGGTGACTATTGGGGGTCTGGAGACCCGAGTTGATCTTTTATTATTGAGTATGGTGGATTTCGATATCATTCTGGGCATGGACTGGTTATCTCCGTGTCGCGCTATTCTGGATTGTCATGCCAAGACAGTCACATTGGCTATACCAGGTGTGCCACTGATCGAGTGGCGTGGCGTGACTGATTATGTTCCTAGTAAAGTGATCTCTTTCTTGAAGGCCCAGCGTATTGTTGGGAAGGGTTGTCTATCGTATCTTGCCTTTGTGAGGGATGTTGGAGCTGAGGCTCCCAGTATTGATTCTGTCCCAGTTGTGAGGGATTTCCCTAATATTTTTCCTGCAGACTTGCCGGGCATGCCACTGGACAGGGATATTGATTTTGGTATTTACCTGGTGCCGGGCACTCAGCCCATTTCTATTCCGCCGTATCGTATGACACCAGCGGAGTAGAAGGAGTTAAAGGAGCAGCTTCAGGAACTCCTAGATAAGGGGTTCATTTGGCCTAGTGTGTCACCTTGGGGTGCGCCGATTCTGTTTGTGAAGAAAAAGGATGGCACTATGAGAATGCGCATTGATTATAGGCAATTGAACAAGGTAACAGTTAAGAACAAGTATCCTTTACCTCGCATTGATGATTCATTCGACCAGCTTCAGGGAGCGAGGGTATTCTCCAAGATTGATCTCCGTTCGGGTTATCACCAGTTGAAGATCAGGGATTCGAATATTCTTAAGACGGCCTTCAGGACCAGGTATGGTCATTATGAGTTCCTGGTTATGTCTTTTGGGCTGACCAATGCCCCAGCAGCGTTCATGCATATGATGAACAACGTGTTCCGTCCTTATCTTGACTCATTTGTCATAGTTTTCATTGATGATATCCTTGTATATTCGCGTAGTCAGGAGGAGCACGCGGAGCATTTGAGGGTTGTGTTGCAGAGATTGAGGGAGGAGAAACTTTATGCAAAGTTCTCCAAGTGTGAGTTTTGGCTCAGTTCAGTGGCATTCTTGGGACACGTGGTGTCTAGTGAGGGTATTCAGGTTTATCCAAAGAAGATAGAGGCGGTGCAGAGTTGGCCCAGACCGTCCTCAGCCACAGAGATTCGTAGTTTTCTTGGTTTGGCAGGCTATTATCGCCGGTTTGTTCAGGGATTCTCATCTATCGCATCGCCCTTGACCAAGTTGACTCAGAAGGGTGGTTCATTTGTATGGTCGGATGAGTGTGACGAGAGCTTTCAGAAGCTCAAGACAGCTTTGACCACAGCTCCAGTGTTGGTTTTGCCATCAGCTTCAGGTTCATATACCGTGTATTGTGATGCTTCGAGAGTAGGGATTGGTTGTGTGTTTGATGCACGAGGGTAGAGTTATTGCTTATGCTTCTCGTCAGTTGAATCCCCATGAGAAGAACTACCCCGTTCATGATTTGGAGTTGGCTGCCATAGTTCACGCGTTGAAGATTTGGAGGCATTACTTGTATAGCGTATCTTGTGAGGTATTCACTGATCATCGCAGTCTTCAGCATTTGTTCAAGCAAAAGGATCTTAATTTAAGGCAGCGGAGATGGTTGGAGTTACTTAAGGATTATGACATCACTATATTGTACCATCCGGGAAAGGCCAATGTGGTGGCCGATGCTTTAAGCCGAAAGGCAGTGAGTATGGGGAATTTGGCATATGTTCCAGTTGGGGAGAGACCTCTTGCGGTTGATGTTCAGGCTTTGGCCAATCGGTTCGTGAGGTTGGATATTTCGGAGCCCAGTCGGGTATTGGCTTGTGTGATTTCTCGGTCTTCCCTATATGAGCGCATCAGAGAGCGCCAATATGATGATCCACATTTGCTCGTCCTTAGGGACAGAGTTCAGCATGATGATGCTAGAGATGTGTCTATTGGAGATGATGGAGTATTGAGGATGTAGGGCCGGATTTGTGTGCCCAATGTAGATGGGCTTCGGGAGCTGATTCTGGAGGAGGCCCGTAGCTCGCGGTATTCGATTCATCTAGGAGCCGCGAATATGTACCAGGATCTGAGACAACATTACTGGTGGAGGAGAATGAAGAAAGATATTGTGGGATTTGTAGCTCGGTGTCTCAATTGTCAGCAGGTGAAATATGAGCATCAGAGATCGGGTGGCTTGCTCCAGCGGATGGATATTCCAAAGTGGAAGTGGGAGCGGATCACTATGGACTTTGTAGTTGGGCTTCCACGGACTTTGAAGAAGTTCGATGCTATTTGGGTGATTGTGGATAGGCTGACCAAGTCCGCACACTTCATTCCTATCTGTACTACTTATTCTTCCGAGCGGTTAGCAGAGATATATATCCGGGAGATTGTTCGGTTGCATGTTGTCCCATTTCCATCATTTCAGATCGGGGCACTCAGTTTACTTCCCAGTTCTGGAAGTCTGTTCAGCGAGAGTTGGGTACTCAGGTACAGTTGAGCATAGCTTTTAACCCTCAGACGGACGGGCAGTCCGAGCGCACTATTTAGATATTGGAGGATATGCTACACGCTTGTGTTATTGATTTCGGAGGGTCATGGGATCAGTTTCTACCGCTTGCAGAGTTTTCTTATAACAATAGCTACCAGTCGAGTATCCAGATGGCTCCATACGAGGCTTTGTACGGGAGGCGGTGTAGATCTCCAGTTGGTTGGTTCGAGCCTGGTGAGGCTAGGCTATTGAGGACAGATTTGGTTCAGGATGCCTTAGATAAAGTGAAGGTAATTCAGGAGAGACTTCGTACAGCGTAGTCGAGGCAAAAGAGTTATGCTGAAAGGAAGGTTAGAGATGTGTTCTTCATGGTCGATGAGAAGGTTCTGTTGAAGGTCTCGCCCACAAAAGGTGTTATGAGATTTGGAAAGAAAGGGAAGCTGAGTCTGCGGTTCATTGGGCCTTTTGAGGTACTTCGGAGGATTGGAGAGGTGGCTTATGATCTTGCTTTGCCACCTAGTTTGTCGAGTGTGCACCCAGTGTTCCATGTTTCTATGCTCCGAAATTACATTGGAGATCCGTCACATGTTCTGGATTTCAGCACGGTTCAATTGGAGGGTGATTTGACTTATGATGTGGAGCCAGCAGCTATTCTGGAGCGTCAGGTTCGGAAGTTGAGATCAAAAGATATAGCTTCGGTGAAGGTGCAGTGGAGAGGTTGGCCCGTGGAGGAGGCTACCTGGGAGACCGAGCAGGAGATGCGAAGCAGATATCCTCACCTATTTGAGGCTTCAGGTATATTTCTTGACTCGTTCGAGGATGAACGTTTATTTAAGTTGGGGAGGATGTGACGACCCGGTCGGTCGTCTCATAAGTTACCGCTCCGTTTTCCCCATTTCTGTTTCTTTATGCTTTGTTATCCGTGTTTTGTAGTATTGGGTTAGTTGGATTGAATCCGGAATAGTTTTGGTGAAGTTTGAGACACTTAGTCTCTTTTAAGGAAGTTTAAGTTGGAAAAGTCAACCGGATGTTGACTTATGTGTTAGAGGGCTCAGATGTGAGTTTCGATCGTTCGGTTAGCTTCGGAGGTGATTTATGGCTTAGGAGTGTGATCGGAATGGGTTTTGGGGTCTGGAGTAGATTTAGGCTTGAATTAGCGAAGTTGATATTTTGGCGATTTCCAGTTGGTAGGCGAGATTTTGATATAGGGGTCGGAATGGAATTTCGAGAGTTGTAGTAGCTTCGTTATGGGATTTGGGATGTATGTGCAAAAAATTTCAGGTTATTCGGACGTGGATTGGTTGGGTTTTTTTATCAAAAGCGGAATTTGTAAGATTTTTAGAAACTTAGGCTTGAATCCAATGTGTTTTGGTTTGATTTAGTGTTGTTTGAAGTGATTTGATGATTGGAACAAGTTTGAATAAGGTATTAGGATATGTTGGAGCCTTTGGTTGAGGTCCCGGGGGCCTCGGGTGATTTCGGATGGTTAACGGGGAAATTGGATGTTTGTGGAAGCTGCAGATTTTCTGCTTCTGGTATTTCTGCACCTGCAGAATTGGGACCACAGGTGCGATGTCGCAGGTGCGAGGAAGGAAGCCGCAGATGCGGAATAGGGTCTGGCGAGCAGTTTTCGCAGAAGCTGTCAAGATTGCCGCATCTGCGAAGCCGCAGATGCGAAAGTTCTATCGCAGATGCGATTTTTGGGCTATAAGTGAAAAACCGCAGAAGCGGTTGTTTGGCCGCAAATGCGGTACCGCAAAAGCGGGGCCTTGGATTGTATATGCGGAAAGGCCTGGGCAGAACATATATGTTATTTCATTTCGCGAGCTTGGCTTATTTCACCATTTTTTACTTTGACCTTGGAGCTTTTTGGGCGATTCTGAAGAGAGAAATCAAGGGACTTCGTTAAGGTAAGGATTTTTGGACCAAAAACATATTTATATAGTAGTAATTCATGAATTAAGGCTGTAATTAAAAGGATTAAAGGGCTAAAAATGGAGGATTAGGGCTTGAGTTAAGAGACCTTTAAATGAGAATTTGAGGGTCATTTGGACTCTGATTTTGGTATTCTTGATATGTACGAACTCGTGGGGAGATAAGAAATCCGTTGGTGTGAAAATTTCTGAGTTTCGAGAAGTGGTCCCGGGGATTGGGTTTTTCTAATTTTGGAATTTTGGTATTATTTTGATTGTTTTCGCTCGGGCTTCGTCCCCTTAGCATACTTTAACGTCCTCGTTGTGATTTTGGATAGATTCGACGCGAGTGGAGGCCGATTCGAGTGGCAAAGGCATTGCGGAGTAGTATTTTCACCGATTTGAGGTAAGTAACCATTGTAAATCTAGAACTGAGGGTACAAAAACCCAGGTATTTGACTTGTTTTGATAAACGCGGTGATGCACATGCTAGGTGACGAGCGTGTGGGCATGCACCGGTTGGAGATTGTGACTTGGTCCGTCCCGTAGCGACTATTAAGCCGTGTGTTTGGTTTGGAAATATTATATTATCCCGTATTTTGAATATTTATACTGTGTTATGGGTTGTATGCCATGTTTGGGGCCTTGTGCCGACCTGTAGAAACCCTTAGGGGCATTTTGACTGTTTTCCTCACTTTACTTGCTAAAAGCATATCATTAGTCATATTTTACCTGTTAAATGTCTAAAACTGGTTTATTCTGTTCATTTTGAAAAGAGAGAATTATTTGGACTGAGTTCCCTCATTTTCACTGTTGTGCCCGAGAGGCTGTGAGGTTAATGACTGAGAGAGGTCGAGGACCTAAGTGTGAGGATATTATTATATATATGTGAGCTATGTCTCGGAAGTTTGACTTTCAAGACTTGTCGACTGTGACCCTTACTCAGACATGTAGTGCAGTGGTATCTAGACCTGTTGCTGAAAAGCTATCTGATCCAGGTAGTTTTACAATTCCATGCACTATTAGGAACTATGCCTTTGCTAAGGCACTCTGTGATTTAGGGGCCAGCATTAATCTCATGCCCCTGGTCATTTATAAGAGGTTAGGCATTGGGAGAGCTCGACCTACTTCTATGTTATTGCAGCTGGCCGACAGGATTGTTAAGCGTCCATTTAGGATTCTTGATGATGTGCTTATTCAGGTGGGGAAATTCATGTTCCCTGCAGATTTTGTAATCTTGGATTGCAAAGTGGATGAAGAAATTCCTATAATTCTAGGACGACCTTTCTTGGCCACGGGGAGAGCTTTGATTGATTGCGAGACCGGGGAGCTTAAGATGAGGCTCAATGATGAAGAAATTATATTCAATGTGCAGAAATCGATGAGGCGACCAAGTGAGTTCGCAAATTGTTCCCTTATTGATGCAGTGGATGTAATTGTAGAGGCTGATGATGAGGCATTGACGGTTGAGCTTGCTGCATGCTTGGCAAATTTAGATGAAGTGAATGATGAGGATTTGGCGGAATGGGTGTTGGCACTGGAAGGTAAAGGGTTCTGGGAGAGAAATTTGGAGTTTGAGCCTTTGCACTTAGAAAAAGAGAGAGACCCCTCCAGCTAAACCATCCATCGAGGAACCCCCTAAGTTGGAACTGAAGCCATTGCCAACCCACCTCAGGTATGAATTTCTGGGTCCTGACTCCACATTACCTGTTATTATCTCATCTGGTTTGTTAGGTGTGCAGGTTCAACAGCTTTTACAGGTACTAAGAGAGTGCAAAACTGCCATTGGGTGGACCATGGCAGACATCAAGGGAATCAGCCCCGCCTACTGCATGCACAAGATTCTGCTGGAAGAGGGGCACAAACCTTCCAGGGAACATCAGAGACGGCTAAACCCGAATATGAAGGAAGTGGTGAAGAAGGAAGTGATAAAATGGTTGGATGCGGGAATCATTTTCCCAATCTCTGACAGTAGCTGGGTTAGCCCAGTTCAATGTGTGCCTAAAAAGGGTGGCATGACAGTGGTAAAGAATGACAACAATGAACTTATATCAACAAGAACCGTCACAGGCTGGAGAATCTGCATGGATTATAGAAAGTTGAATCTAGCCACCAGAAAAGACCACTTCCCACTTCCCTTCATTGATCAAATGCTGGATAGATTGGCAGGGAGGTCACACTTTTGCTTCTTGGATGGGTACTCAGGGTACAATCAGATCTCCATTGCCCTGAGGATAGAGAAAAGACCTCCTTCACATGCCCGTACGGAATTTATGCCTTCAGGAGGATGCCCTTTGGTCTATGCAATGCACCCGCCACATTCCAACGGTGCATGATGGCCATATTTACTGACATGGTAGAAGATATAATGGAGGTGTTCATGGATGACTTCTCAGTGGTGGGGAACTCATTTGAGGACTGCCTAGTGAATTTGACGCGTGTGCTGAAACGGTGCATCGAGACTAACTTGGTTCTGAATTGGGAAAAGTGCCATTTCATGGTACAAGAAGGTATAGTCTTGGGGCACCGGGTGTCAAGCAAAGGAATAGAGGTGGATAGAGCAAAGGTTGATGTCATAGCAAAGCTGCCGCCGCCAACTTCAGTCAAAGCCATAAGGAGCTTTCTTGGACATGCCGGATTCTACCGGAGGGTAGCTTTTGAGGAGTTGAAGCAAAGGCTGGTCACAGCACCCATAATCGTTGCCCCTAACTGGGAGCAACCGTTTGAATTGATGTGTGATGCCAGTGACTACGCGGTGGGGGCAGTGCTGGGCCAGCGGAAGGACAAACTGATGCACCCAATCTACTATGCTAGTAGGACGCTGAGTGGAGCCCAGTTGAACTACACAGTGACAGAGAAGGAGATGCTAGCTGTGGTATTTGCTTTTGACAAGTTTCGGTCCTATCTAATAGGATCCAAGGTAATCGTATACTCTGACCATGCAGCTCTTAGATACTTAATAGAAAAGAAGGACTCTAAGCCACGCCTGATTCGTTGGGTGTTGCTACTGCAAGAGTTCGATCTTGAAATTCGTGACCGTAAGGGCACTGAAAATCAAGTCGCTGATCACCTATCACGACTTGAAGGAGCTGAAAATGTAGTAGAAGTGGAGGAAATTCTGGAAACCTTTCCAGATGAGCAGCTGCTCGTTACCACTCATCAGGAAGCGCCTTGGTATGCAGACTATGCTAATTACCTGGCCAGTGGTATTGTTCCTCACGACCTGTCATCGGTCCAGAGGAAGAGATTCTTTCGCGAAAGCCAATAGTATTACTGGGATGAGCCCTACTTGTTTAGAATATGCCTTGATAACATGATCCGGAGATGCGTCCCCGAGATCGAACAATCTTCTATCTTGCAGGCTTGTCACGCTTCGGCGTATGGTGGTCACTTTGGAGGCATCAGGACTGCAGCTAAGGTGCTAGAGGCCGGATTTTTCTGGCCAACGGTATTCAAGGATGCTCACTTATGGGTCAAGAGCTGTAATGAATGTCAACGCACCGGGAACATTTCCCAGCGTCACGAGATGCCCATGAACCCAGTTCAAGAAGTGGAAGTGTTCGATGTTTGGGGGATAGATTTCATGGGTCCCTTCGTCAGCTCCTATGAAAATAAATACATTCTTGTTGCTGTAGATTACGTGTCCAAGTGGGTGGAAGCTGCTGCATTACCCACCAATGATGCTAAGGTGGTAGTCGGGTTTCTAAAGAAGAACATATTCACCCGCTTTGGGACACCGCGTGCAATTATTAGCGATGGAGGAACTCATTTCTGCAACCGGGCCTTCGAGAAGTTGTTGGCTAAATATGATGTGCGCCACAAGGTGGCTACTCCGTACCACCCACAGACCAGTGGACAGGTTGAGGTTTCCAACAGAGAGATCAAAAGCATATTGACAAAAACTGTAAATGCTACAAGAACTGACTGGTCAAGGAAGCTGGATGATGCGCTATGGGCCTACAGGACAGCATTCAAGACACCAATTGGTATGTCACCATATAAGTTGGTGTTTGGGAAGACCTGTCACCTACCTGTAGAACTGGAACATAAAGCGTGGTGGGCACTGAAACAGCTGAATTTAGACTTGGAAGCTGCGGGCACGTCGAGAGTCACTGAATTACATGAGCTAGAGGAGTTCCGGTATCTTGCTTTTGAGAGCACAAGGCTATATAAAGAGAGAATGAAAAGGCTTCACGATCAGAACATCATTGAACGAAATTTCAAACCTGGGGACAGGGTACTGCTTTACAACTCAAGACTGCGGTTATTCCCAGGTAAGCTAAAGTCAAGGTGGTCTGGACCATTTCGCGTGGTTGAAGTGTTTCCTTCCGGAGCTGTGGAAGTTTCTACTGAAGATGACTCTCGTACATTTAGAGTCAATGGTCAGCGGTTGAAATTGTATGTGGGCATGAACGAGCCTAAGGAGATGACCGAGCTGCATTTGAATGAACCCCAGAGGTCGAGCGAACCTTAATTTCGCTCACATGAGTCGTGCCGCGACGTTAAATCAGGCGCTACATGGGAGGCAACCCATGACATTGTTGTAATTGTAACCTTTGTAATCTAAAAAAAAAACGGGGCGTTAGAATCAGAGAGGGGCTTCGACCGCGGTTCCACCGCGACCGCGGTGAAACCGCGGTCAAAAGGCCTCGCGGAAACTCACTGCCGCGGTTCTACCGCGACCGCGGCAGAACCGCGGCAGATACAGACGCGGCCAAGTAATAGTTTTTTTTTAATTTAATTTTTTTTTTTAACACACAAAACAAACCCTCCCCCTATCTATTCCCCAATTATTCCGCCCCAACCCCCATTCCTCTCTTTCTCTCTCTCTCTTCAACAAAATATCACCCTTCTTCTTCTTCCCCAAACCTCCATTCCCAACCTTTCTTCCCAACACCTCCATTACCACATCCCCCTTTCCTTCCCTCTTCAACTCAAGTAAGTTACTCTTCTCTCTCTCTATTTCTTTCTCTTCTAAGTAGTGTAATTGTTAGATTAGTAATTTTATTTAAACCCTAGTTAGGATTAGTGTATTAATTTGCATTTTTTTAATTTTGTTTGCTTTCTTTTATGCTTGCCATTGTTGTAGTTGTTGTAGTTGATGTTGATGAGGTTGTTTGGTGCTAAATTAATTGGGCCTCCATTGTTAATTAATTGTGAAGTTGTTTTGGTGGTTTGGAGGCCTAAAATTAGATTTTTGTGGTGTAGTATGGATTGGGTCATGTGTTGGCCGAAAAAAAAAAAAACAAAAAAAAATTGTGGCACTAAGTTGTATATTTTTGGGGTGTTTAAGCCAACCTAGGTTTGGGATGTTGTAGTTGATGGTTCTTGTTGTGTAGTTGATTGTTGGTATGATGATATTTGTTGTAGCATGGTTTTTGTTGGTATGGTGATATTTGTTGTAGAGTGGTGTTTGTTATATGGTGGTGTTGTATGTCATGGGTACCATTGAATCGAATAAGTGTGGGGTGTATTATATCGGACATAGTAAGAAAATTATGAAACTATTGTGGGGGTTGTTATGAGTGAAGTCAGGAGCTATATTTGGTGTCATTGGGTGGTGAAGTCTGAGTAACCACCTTGGCACTAGCTAGGGCATTTGTTGATGGTTTGTTTGATTATTTGCAGGATCAATGGCTCCCAAAAGGCAAAGGCGCTCTGGAGGCACATCCCAAAGACCTGCATATGATGAGTCCAGATTCCAATCGGAACTGGCAGAGGACGACTTCAACGCCAAGGCTACCAAAACTTTTATCCATGAAATCCCGATTGATCGGGCAGCCCTCCGAGCCGAAAAAGTGGAGATGTATGAAGAGATACGGCGGCGAGAAATGGAGTTCCTATTTGCTGACCCTGCACCAGTTAACAAGATGCTGGTTCGTGAATTTTATGCCAACTGCCCTTTGAATTTGGGTAGGGAGGTGATTGTTCGGGGTATGGTGGTCAATGCTCAAATTCAAACAATTCGCCGGGTGTTGCGGCTGCCTCCGTTCACCAGTGATGTCGACTATTACCATGACAGGCCCGGGGTGACATGGGAGGTCATGACGGATGTACTTTGCACAGGGGGGCAGCCCATATGGATACGTGACCAAATAACCCTCAACTCTAACTCCTTCACTCACCTGGCCAAGCGTTGGTTGACTGTTATCTGTAGCAGGTTCCTGCCTTCTAGCAATACCACGGACGTGAACTTCAATAGGGCACTGTTGACTTGGTGCTCTGTGACAGGGAAGGATTTTGATGCGGCACGGGTAATTGGAGAAATGGTCTTACGAGGCCCGCTGCTGACAAAGGGATTCTATTTCCCTTCCTTGGTGACCACATTGTGCTTGATGAGAAACACCCCTACCAACCCTGTTGGTGGCGATTTGCCTCCCAAAGCAGCTTTCAAAGCTTCTAGCATCAGAGTGGGCAGGGGCACCCGCACTACAATTGAGATTGATGATGAGGAGGATGATCCGGTCCCTGTTGCACCGTCCAGGAGGTTTGTTGACAGTGCCGGGCCCTCTCGGCGCCCCCATTCTGGAGCAGACCTATCACGCTCACAGTCCTCCCGGCCTATGCTACGCTCCTTGGAGGAAGAGGTCGCGGATCTCCGCACCTCGGTGGATGGTCTACACACACGGATGGACGCCATGTCACAGAGGCAGGCTAGATCTGAGAGCCGGTTTATGGCTTGGCTACGCGCATTGGGGAGGGCCTGCCATGTAGACCCCAGCACCGTCTCCGACTCGGATTGAGTCTCAGGGAAGTCTTCTCACTCTTCTATTCTTTACTGTATTGATATGACATGGGGACATGCCATGATTTTAAGTGTGGGGTGGGAGACTTGCTCTAACTGTGTATTGAAATGTATATAGCTGTTGTTGTGTGGTAGCAGTAGATGTGGTGTACATATGTGAGTAAGTTATATTAGGAGTAGCTGACTTGGCCCAACGACGGACACTTGTTGACGGGTCTCTTGAGGGTCAAAGTCAGATATATATATAAAAAAAAAACTTGTAGAGGACTCTCCCTGATGACGGACTATGTGGACAGTACTCTTAAGGGAAGTAGTCCATGTAGAATTTTTTTTTATTTTATTTTCTTCTTTTAGGTAGTGTAGTACCTCCCCCTTGGTTTTTTGTTTTGACCACGGTTCTTTTCCAAGGATTTTTCTTGAACCGGGTTAGGTAGATTTTTCTTTTATAGTTTTAGGATTAAATGGGTGAAGGTCAGAATGTAACCCCAAATGTGCACACTTGCAAAGAAAACGAACTAAGGGTGTAAGGTCTAAGCTTGTTTGTGGACTCATAATATATGCCTTAATTTTGCACATCTTGTCTGGCTTGAACACTCGTATGATTGTGTTGATGAACTGATTCGGAATGAGTTACATGCTAAGTGTGTGTGAGTTGTTACTTGCATCCTATGCTTGCATATGATGCCTAGAACTTGCCCTGTGTGTTTGCAAAGCGAAATAGAAGTCGTTTGGTTTTAGAGATGATTGAGGCATTTCTTTGTGCAACCCTTTATACTTGAGAATCCACCTGTGCATACTACCATAGTTAACCCCTTTGAGCCTGAAGCCTGTTCTTTGATAACCCTATAATGATCTAAATCGCTGTGTTTGAATAAGCTCATTGTTTGAACCCTTACCTCCTAGAAGCACTTGAATCACTAAAGAATATACAAAAGTCAAAGTGTGGGGTGGGAGAGAACTAAAAAAAAGNTAATAATCTAAATCGTTGTGTTTGAATAAGCTCATTGTTTGAACCCTTACCTCCTAGAAGCACTTAATCACTAAAGAATATACAAAAGTCAAAGTGTGGGGTGGGAGAGAACTAAAAAAAAAAAAAAAACAAAAAAAAAATCAAGAATGAAGGTTCTGGTTGGTGAACTGGCAGTGTACAATAAATCTGAAAAAAAAAGAGAAAAGAAAAGAAAAAAAAAAAGAAAAGAAGAAGCCAGTTGTGCCTAACGAAAAGTGGGGGTCACAAGTGAAACAAAATGTGGAGTAATGATTGGGTTGAGCATAAAGGTAAAATAAAAAGAAGTGTGTATTAAAAGTGCTTAGGGAGGTTAGTCACTATATCCAAATATATCCTACCCGTCCCTTAGCCTACATTACAACCTATAAAGACCTCTTGATCTTTGACTGGATGGCTCGATTAGTGGAGTATTACACTAGGGGCAAGCTTATGGTGTGTCTGTGTGGCATGTGAATGCTCTTTGATGAGAGTGAGTGAATTCTTTCTATATATGGTTCCTTATTGTTGAATTTTATGTGTGTGGAACTTCTCTCAGATTTTGTTTATGTGAGGGCATGTGACTCAGGAAGAAAAAGTGAGTCTTCACTTCTGTTAGAGTAATTAGAGTGAGCACAAGTGTGTCTTGGCATGAGAGTCTGCATTTGAGATATGATTGTGCACTGCTTGGGTCGATCATTGATAATAGCAGGTGTGACATAAATTGGGGCAATGCATTGAGCAGTTAGGCCTAGAAGTGTGGTTTAGTTGCTCGAGGACGAGCAAAGATTTAAGTGTGGGGTGTTGATAATAGGTGAATTTGACTATAATCACACCTTAAATAATCACCTTCTTGTGTAGTTTTAATGCTAAAAGTGATGACAAAATGCTCTTATTAGTGCTTTTCATGATTTGTAGGTGATATATGTATAAAGAAGGCTAAGGAGCAGTTTTGGAGTCAAAAGTGATGAAAAAGAGGCCAACTGTGAAATTTCCCAAGTGACCCGTGCAAAAACAGGCCGAAGATTCAGAGAACTGGATCAACCGCGATTCTACCGCGATCGCGGCAGAACCGCGGTGGGAAGCAGCTGCAGAAGATTGAGATTCCGCGAGGGTGTTTGGCCGCGGTTCTACCGCGACCGCGGCAGAACCGCGGCAGGCGCAGTAAACTTCAGTGACCAAAGTGTCAATTACGGGATTTTTAGACCTAAACCCTATTTAAAACATTAGACTTCGCCCAAGAGAGGCATGTATTGATTTTGTAGGTTTCTTAGCAAGAAAAAACATTGTGAGAAAATACTCTAAACATCTTTCTTCTTTTCTTTTGATTTTATGATGAATTCAAGCTTAGTTTATTTTCCCATAGCCATGAGTAGCTAAATTCCTTGTCTAAGGCTTTGATGGAACTTATTGGGTGATGAACTTCTTGTTTATGTGAATACAAATTGCTAGTTTAATCTTTATTTGTTCAACTTCGTGTTCGTTGTAGTTAATTGACAGGATCCTCAATTAGCTGTGCCTATTTAGTGTGCATAACTTGGAAAAGAGTGCATATTTAGGGTATTGTTGAACAACACCATTCCTAGATTATTAGAGAAATCTATAATTGCGGGTTTAAAGGCGGGATTAGGGATAACGAAGCCTTGGGTGTAATCTAAGTGAATTGTGCTAAATAAAGTAAGCTAGTGTATCTCGGGAGAGTGCAATAGTAGATTACTGTGATTACTCGGGAGAGAATTGCGGTAAGATTAGCGTTCATGATTGATAGAGATGTGTGGGTTAATTTGTATGAGCATAAACAGAAGGGATTCCATGAATAGGGGAAATCATTGCCTTAGCTTTTTCCCATAATTGTTTACAACCTTATTAATTTAGTTATAGCCATTTAGTTACTTGCAAGCTAGTTGTTAAAGAACACTCAACTGAGAATTTGAATATTTGAGAAGCTGGTTCTGAAGACTTGGTGGGTCTGAAGATAGCGGTTGATAGGTTAACTCTCTGTGGATTCGACCCTGGGCGTAATACTCGGGTTATATTTGCAACGTCCGCAGAGTCCTTTTCATAAGGCATAGTTGGGCGTGATCACTTCGCCAGAGACTACCTCCGACCACCGGGAATTCTTGCCGGTGATTTCATTTTTATCTCCAATTACCCCGTGCCTTCTCTCGCCTATGTATGCCCCAATCTATAGTATTATGTACAAAGAGAGCAACAAAATTGAATTTTGATTATAATTACACATGGTACAAAACTAGAAACTAGGGTTTGGGGGGAGGGGGGAGTGGGAAAGAAGAAGAAGAAGGGAAAAAAACGAAAAAGGGAAGGGCCGTGGGTGTCTGTGTGTGTGTGGGGGGAGGGGGGGGAGGGGGGCAATGAGGAAGAAGAAAAAGCGTACATGGGAGAATAACGAAAAGGGAGAGGGGGTGTTGTGGGGGTGGGAAGGAGCTAATAGGAAAAAGAAATTAAATGGGGTGGGGAACAACACAAAGAGACAATATCGCTTTGCTTTTTTTTTTTTTTTAACTTTATCTTTTTATTTTATTTTTTATTCTTATTTTAATAATTTTTTTCTCCTTATTTTAATTATTTCTTCTTCAAAATCTTCATATGTATGCTCCTTGTCCGCGTGAATTACACACACTTTGTCCAGCTCAATTATTTTGTTGCCTCATGTACTTGGTCAACGGTCAGAGGGGTTTAAAATATAGACTTTTATCAAGTTAAAGTGGCTGGATAAAAACAAGTGAAGTAGGAGGACCGGGATGTCAAACCGAAACAAGTACAAGCCTACTAAGCTATTCTGCCAATTTTTAAAATTTAACCAGTTTTGACATATTTTATACTGAACCTTCCTGATGTTGCTGCTGCTTCAAACTTCACGCATGAAGTTGATCTCTGCCAAAGCTTAATTTCAGAGTACGAAAGTTTAAATTTGAAAACTTCAGACCTGCAATTTTAACTTCAGATCCGCATTTTTGAGTTGATTCTGAGCGACTAAACCTTAAAAGCTTTGTAAATTCGGCTATTATTTAAATAGGAGTCCTAAAAATAGCTATTTGTGCACGGGGCATTTGCATCTATACCCGCTTTTTGTGTCACGTTTCAACTTGTGCCCACTTTGCAAAAAAAATTACAAGCGTACCCGCTTTTTCGCATAACTTCAGCATACGGGGCTGAAGTAGCAAAGGGGATCACGCAAAACTTCAGCATTCTAGTAGACGGGCCTGAAGTTTTTGTTTTGTAACTGGCGAACTTCAGCTCTAGAGCTGAAGTTTTTGTTTTTGTAAATGGCGAACTTCAGCTCTAGAGCTGAAGTATTTGTTTTTGTAACTGGCGAAAGTTTTTGTTTTGTAACTGGCGAACTTCAGCTCTAGAGCTAAAATTTTTATTTTGTAACTGGCGAACATCAGCTCTAGAGCTGAAGTTTTTGTTTTGTAATTGGCGAACTTCAGCTCTAGAGGTAAAGTTTTTGTTTTGTAACTATCGAACTTCAGCTCTAGAGCTGAAATTTTTGTTTTGTAACTGTCGAACTTCAGTTCTAGAGCTGAAGTTTTTGTTTTGCCTTAGCTATTAATTAATAAATTGATATCTGACATGAGTTGAAGCTAATCATTTGTGTTCCCAAGCATTTCCAGATGCTCGCAAATGGAAAATATGACTTGCGATTTCAATTGTGGCATACAGTATCTTAGTTGGTAGGCTTTTCACGATAATCTTATGAAGTTTTCGTCTTTTCCTTAATTAACCTGTTTAATTAGAAACATTATGTCGTTATGTCGTTGTACCCGTACGGGTTACGGTCCGGGCCGGTTACGGGTTGGGGCTTACCGGGTTTAACGGGTTCGGGTTCATCCGGATAAAAATTGAACCGTAAGGGTTACGGGTTGAGGGGGCCGGGCCGGGCCGGATTTAGTGTATTTTTTAATTTTTTTTTTGTATTTTGTATAACTATTGTAAGTTATATTATTAATACTTTGTATTAATATAAAGAATACAAGGAAGATGGGAAAAAATTGCACTTATAAAAGTGCAAGTGCTACATTTATTTTAAAATTACAAAATTGAAGTTTGCATTTAAAAAGTAAATTAACAAAAAAATAGTAAAACTAAATTTTCAAGCATAATAAATTAATAATACTTCAAATTAATCTAACAAACTAAAACATTAAGCATAAATGCGTCTAATAATTTTAAAATAACACAAATTGTCTCAAAATCATAAATACGAATTTCCGGAGGACGCTCAAGACAATACTTTATATGCCTCCTTAAACTGCCTGTGCCAGACTTTGAACGAAGATTTAAGACTTGACCACAGTTCTTGCACCTTACTTTCTGACCTTCTTCATTTTCTTCTACCACCTCAAAGTGTTGCCAAACATATGAGCGCACTCTAGAAGTACGAGGCATGATTTAACTTGATTTGAGATTTGAGAATTGAGATTGAGAAATGAGAATTGAGAGATGAGTGAAGTAATGAGGAAGAGGGGGGAGGTATTTATAGTTTTTCAAAGGGTGGTTAATTTTTTAAAAAAAAACCAAAAATGGGCTAAAAATACAATTAAGCCGTTGGGCAACGGCCATAATGTGAAATGGACCGTTGCCAACGGTCAGAATCTGAGCCCACATTATAAAAAAAAAAAAAATTATTACCTTTAAACCGATCTGGGCTGGTCCGGGCCGGGCCGGTTAACCGGATGAACAATATTGTTCGTTGACCGAGTTTGACCGGTCCGATTAACCGGTGGTCAAAATGTGAACGGACCAAACCGCCTGTCGCCCTTAACCCAGCCCAACCCAGCCCCCTTCTACCGGTCCGAGCCGGTTCCGATTTTAACCGGTCTGGACCGGTCCGGAACCGGACTGACCTGGCCCGTTTAACACCCTTAACTTGGTCTGAAGACAGCCCGCATAAGTATTCACGACAACCAGCTGCTTCCTCCTTTTGACACGCCCGGCCCGTGGGCTGACATGATATACACGTCATATCCTCGTCTTAAAATCGTCAAAACTTTCATTTTAGATATAAAAAAAAAACTAATTCACTGTTAAAGTTGAGGCATCAAATTTCTCTCTGTTGAAGCCATTGATGATCAAACCCACTTCCAGGGATTTGTTCTGTTCCTCCAATTGAAAAGGTATTTTTTACCCCTATTTTAGTATTAGCCTCACCATTTGATATTTACTGTATCCCGAAGTGTCCCTATTACTGGAACTGCATGGTTAATTTTTCCCCCTTTGTTTAAGCGCCTGATATTATCAATTCAGATATCAGGTGATTAGATACTTTTCAGATATGTAAGCTCAATTTCCTTTTTTGAGGACAATGGTGATTGGAACTTGTGCGCACCTGATTATTCCATTAGGTACTTGCAAGTACTGGTAACTCTACCTACCTAGACTTAGCAAATTAGGCAGATAGGAAGTAACCACAGTTTTTTTGTGTTTTATTTGTTTTTGCCTCCGCTGAGATTTAGATATGAGACCTCGTGTTTTCCACCCCCTTCATTGGCATGATAGATGGAGATTTAATGAACAGAGTTAAAGTAGGATGACTTATATGGACTCTTAGGGGAAAAATATGTGATTGGGAAACACCTAAAAAAGTGAAAGGCAAGTCCTTAGAATGGTTGTGATACGAATTATGTTACGTGAGATTGTATATGGGACCTAAAAGGTCTTACTTATCCACAAAATGAATGCCATAGATATGAAAATGTTAAATTTGGTATGGTGATTACTAAAACACCTAATGGATAAAATGATTAAAGAAAAAAAAAAGTTTTATGAAATGGTTTGGCCAATGGCCATGTCATACATAGACATCCCATGTACTTTATTATTAAATGACGGTGTTGTCCGCCTGTCCGGGCTAGCTTACATGCACCTCGACTATTTATCGGGTACCTACAACCTCCCACCATAACAGATACCGGATAACTCTGCTCATTAAGGCAGATAATTTTTGTATCTGATAAGATTTGAACCCTGGCCTCCAAGGTTTCAAAACTCACTTCATTAACCATTAGATCATGCCCTTGGATGCACATCCCATGCACCTGTTAAGTGCAATACTATGACGACGGAACGTGATAAAAGGGATGCTCTATTCACCTAGGGTTTTAGAAGACAAGAGTAGTAGGCATGTGATACTTTACCTTTATCAAAAAAGAAAAAGCAGTGTAGAGGATATTGCTCTGTTAGCTCTAGCATGAGTGGTAGTATAGAGAGAAATATGAGAGCATTTGAAGGAAATAAGCAGGATTTTATACATATGAAGAATAGCCTCTTATCCTTATCATTTTGGTGCAGCCATGAGGTTCCTATCTGTAATAAAGGATGGGTGTCTTTTGTAGAGAACCATTTATTTTTCTTAGGTTTTTTTGTTATTTTGGTATACCTGTTGTATACAGGAAGTTTTCCCACTATTGATAAATATATTCTCTACTTGATTAAAAAAGGAGGTAGACCTAAAATGTCACGGTGGAAAGTCTTCTAGACAAGCATGCAATCTCCCGTAATCGACATTGATTTGGTCGAAAATAGAACAAAATGGAAGCGAAAGATCCGTGTATATTATACCAACTATTTGCTATTAAGACTTTAATTCTTATTATTACACTTTAGCTTCGGCATTTGTTAGGAGTCTTTTTAGTTTCTTTAGGGGTTTTTATGTTTACATAGAGATAAATGTGAGTTTTAAGAACCGTTAGACAACCCTTAGTTTGCCTTACAAGACATACTTGGAAGTGGAATGAACTTCGCCTAAATAGAATGAGATGAATATAGAGGATTCATAACTGATGCCAACTTACTTTTGGATTGAGGAATAGTTGATTGATTGATTGTCTGGAGACCCGGTGTTCTATTTTATTTTGAATTTTCTAAGATTGGTTGGATAATTGTCATTCTTTTCCTTTCCATTTTTTTTTAATGTTTATGCTTGTCATGTGAATTTTATGTATGGTGACGATTCAGGTTTTGGAACTTTGAGTGCATTGATGGATTAACTTTTATAGCGGCCTGTCAATCATAATGGAGACTGGGATTGATTTTGTACAGTCGCTTCAAAGTGATGTGTCAGTTAATATTCTGGCGTGTTTGAATGATCCAGCTGATGTGGTCCATGCAGGTTCTGTGTCTCGCCTTTGGCACCATTTTGGTGAGTTATCCAAGCATATCTCTGTTACAGCAGTCCAATGATAGTTATTCTAGGCAGTGACACTGAAAATGTATTCTTTTATTCATAGTAATATCTACTCATCTTGTTGAGTTTCACCTGTTTCCTTTGCTATATATATTTGGTCGCATTACATCACATAATTAATGAGGCTGGAGATCTCGTCATTCAGTGTTTGCTGGTTATGGGTAATTGCTTAAGGGCCATAGCTTTGCTAAAATGAGACCAATGTGTATCTTCTCGATTTAGGCTTACTGTTTATTTAGTTGATCATAGATTAATGCTGGAGATGTAACCATTTTAGGATTGTGAATTCACAACACTTTCTTTGTTTGCATCTGGACCTGCTTTAAGCAATGAGGCTAGAACTTAATCTTCATATGCATTTTAATTGTTCAGAATGAGTATGGACAAAGCCTTTTTGAATGAGGAAGGACGAAATGGATCCTTACAAGGTACAACAAATTAGGTATTTGTTTCCATATGGCACAATGATCTTCTGTCAAGAAGTTTGATCTAGTAATGATGGCCCCTTCCTCTTTTGGCTAATCATCAAATATTGCTGATGTGATCTAATCGAGTGTTGCTTTCTTTGTTGCATGTGATATTGAATTTTGCTGTGCTCATTTTCATTGTATATATTCACTTGTTAATTTATTGGTAGTAGCTCGTTATTACTCTATAAGACACTTCATAGCATTTCTTTTATAAGCTACTGTCCAATCCAATTAATTTTTAGAAGTTTGAAAATATCCTGAATATCATTGGAATATCAGTTTCCAAACTTTCTGCCTTTTCGGGTTTGATAATGCCGCATAAATTTCTTTGAATTTCACAATTTCTGTACACGAAAATTAGGGCTAGTTGTCCCTTTCTTCAGAAATAGGCATGCATGTTTTTATACTAGGAAGTCATTTGAGGTTCATTTTCATTTGGGAGAAGAATGGCTTTATATTAAGTAGAATAGTAACATTGTGACTTATTTATTTGCAGTGATCACAAATGGACTTTCCAAGCAACTATGCCTGAGAAGGTTTCCTCAGCTTTCTAGAATTGCACATATATCTAAACCAGATTGGATAACAACAGAAGAAGCAAATGGCTTTGGATCTAACAGTACCAGTTGGGATATCTTAAAGAGAGACCACAATGTTTATGCTTCTCTACTTCAAGCTATTACTACATTAAACTCATCTCAGAGTGAATGCATAGGTTATGCAGTTAGTGCTTCGAGTACAGATAGATTTCCTAGTGAAAGTATTGTCAATACTCTAACAACTAGGGACAGATATCTAAATAGACCTTCATACTGGTCAAGTAAAGGACATGCTGATCCAGATGCCGCTGAGACACTAATTTACAAATTGAAAGCTGATCTCTGTGTTATTACTGAAATCAATGTACAACCTTTTGAAGGTGATTGCTTCAGCTTCATTCTGTCTTTTCAACATAAGTTTCACAGATTTCCCAAGTTTTACTTGGTCCGCTTGAGTCTTGACTAATATGTAATGTTTCATTTGCAGCTTATTTCCAGACCGGCAAGCCTATATACTCCGCAAAATCTGTTCGATTTCGACTAGGACACCCCAAAATATCAGACGAAAATGATATCCTGCAAGTGCCTCAGGAACAGCCTGCTGATGACAAGTTCATATGGACGTATACCTCAGAAGTATACCCTATGGTACAGGTATTCTTTTATAACTTTCTTTCCTGACAAAGATGGTCTCATGTCTAATTTGTTTTTGTTAGAAGTATTCCCCACTGGTAAGGCGGGTGTCACCTTTTATCTTGCCAAAGTAGTGTCATGAGTAAAATCTCAACTAGTTTAAGCTTCATCTTAGAGCTTTCGAAAGGAGTGTCATAGAGCACATGCATGGGAAGATTTAACCTATTATAAAATTTATGAGCAGGAGAACCGCTTACAACAGTTCAAGCTACCAGAACCGGTACTTTGCATTGGTGGATATCTGCAGATTGAACTGTTGGGCAGAGTTCAGAGGCAACAAGCGGATGACTTGTTTTACATATGGTTAGTTTTCTGCTCTCGCCTTTCTTACTTGAAAGGTCTACTTTTTCTCTATTGCTCTACCCATCAACAAGATGTAGCAGCCAGAGGCAGATGCAGCCTTTGTGGAATAGTTTCATTTGACCCACTAAAATTTCCACAGATATATATGAAGCATAATTTCAGAATTATAGTGAACTCATTGCTAAGAACCTTAAAGGTTAATCTACCAAATTAAAATCTTGGATCCGCCTTTGGTAGGAGTAAACATGCGCCTGGGTCATAAGCGTGGCATAGATCCTTGCCAAGGCAGCTGATTAGTGCTAATTTCTCTCTTGAGTGATCTAATGCTGTTTCATCCATATATGCAGCGTTTGCCATGTGAAAGCTCTCGGGCGGCCCCTCTGCCCTGCATTTGACATAGAAATCCTTGAACCATCTGGGAAGTTTATGTTGAGGTACAACCCGGAGGTTTTCCGATGGATGTTGCAAAGCTTTTCAGAAGACTCAAATATGTCTCCGGTGTCATCAGAGGAAGAAGTGGTTGAACATGTAGGTCTTATGGGGTTTCTGGTAGGGGATTACCATCCGGTTATCGGAGCCATGGAATGGGATGACGATGATGAAATGGATGAACCCGTCCAACCTTACTAGTATGATAATCTCTTGCATGTAGTTTTTAAATTTCCTTCAAGTCAACTTACCATGGTTAAGTAACTAATGAGGAGAATATATGTCAATTAACCAAAATAAATGAGATAAGTCTATGAGAAAATACATGTGTATCTATTGATCTGGTGTAGACACTTGGGTAAGTTTTTGCCTTCTTTCATGCCCTGGTGGTTTGCTTTTATCATAGTTTTCCCGAATATTTCAAGTGGAATGCAAATAAACAGCAAAAAGAGGTGCGCAGTAGATGTATGTGGGCATTGTGACTGTTTTTGGTTAGATAGAAAAATTTAGGTCAAGCTGTTTGTAATCTTGATTGGTTTTTGATTCTGCGGTGTATTTCGTGAATTCTCTTATCTGGTTTTCCTTAAATAGTATCCACTTCTTTGAGTTCTACTAACGTTTGTTGCCAGATGGTAGTGAAGTATTTTTTTCGAAATCTTTTTACTTGTTTGAGTTTTTTTATCTCGAACAAAACCCCATTTGAGAAACGTTTCCCGATTTGGGTTAAATTGTTTAACCTGTTTTTAAAACAAACACGTGAGGCTGTTTGGATGGTAGAATCTGGTCCTATGTATATTTAATTCATCAGATCAAAATGAAGCATTATCCTTGAGAGAAAGTGCTTAGTGTGAGTTGATTTTAATGAATTCTTGAGAACCTATTGTTTAATAGTTTAAAGATAAAACAAGTTATGTATTTAAAGTTCTACCGTAAGCACGAATGCGTTTTACCTTAGTTGTTTAGTCGACTGCACATTTCTAGAAGAACCGAGTAGCTTTGTTTTCAGCCTTAATCATGTCAACCTTAACGAGTCCAGAACCTTAATGTGGTTCTTTTGGATTCAAAACACTTTTTTAAGTGTAAAAAAAAAGTTACATTTCTATATGAACCGCGTTTTACCTTAACGGCCATTTGGGACGTTAAGGTAAAGCGCGGTTCATTACCGCGTTTTATCTAATAGCTGATAAGATTGGTATATAAAGCGCGGTATATTACCACATTTTATATAAAATACGGTTATAAACCGCGCTTTGCCTGTATAAACAATCGTTCCCCTTCCTTTTCCCCCACGTTTCTGGACAGAACCAAATCCCCCATTTTAAACACAGCAACAGCGCNAGTGCTTAGTGTGAGTTGATTTTAATGAATTCTTGAGAACCTATTGTTTAATAGTTTAAAGATAAAACAAGTTATGTATTTAAAGTTCTACCGTAAGCACGAATGCGTTTTATCTTTAAA
>NC_031991.1:23123994-23137735 GCF_001879085.1 Nicotiana attenuata | reverse complement strand
GAACCCATATGTGAATCTTTAATTATAAAAATTAATTATTTAATTTACAAACTAACATATAAATTTTTAATAAAACTAACACATCGCAGAATTGGTGCTACTGGGCTCCAAATATGGAGCCTGGAACCCATATGTGAACATTTTAATTATAAAATTTTAATTATTTAATTCACAAACAAACATATAAAATTATAAAACTAACATGTAATTAATGTTGTTTAATTTACAATGAACGACATGGAGGTGCCCCCTATTCATCCCGGACCTTTTAGCGATGAGCTACTCTCGTTATAGGGCGACCATAGGTCAGCCCACATATGGGAGGGTGAGTTAGTGACCCAGACTCTCCGCACTAGGAGAGTGGATGACATGTGGGACTTTCTGCATGACAGAGTTCTCCATGCCCATGTAGTCGCGCGCATGCGGGACACTTGTTTCCACAGGATGATTGAGATCGGGCGTCTGCAGCTCGATTGGTCTTTGATCACGGCCCTGATAGAGCGGTGGAGACCGGAGACGCACACTTTCCACCTGCCCATTGGCGAGGCCACCGTCACACTGCAGGACGTGGAGGTTTTATATGGTCTGCCCGTTGATGGAAACCCCGTTTCTTTGCCGCCTCGCATGAGAGAGATGACACGTGTGCAGTACCTGGACATGCTGCAGCAGCTCACTGCTTTCCGGCCAAAGGATGAGACTGTACTGCATGGGGCCAGTCGTTTTCCGTTGACGACTATTCGACTGTGGTTGGAGGCATTGCATCCTCAAATCGATGATGATACACTGGATTATCATGTTGACCGGTATACGAGGTTGCTGCTACTGCTGTTGTTTGGAGGGGTCTTGTTCCCGAACACTTCGGGGAACCTAGTCAGCTTGAGATTTCTTCATCATCTTGAGCGGCTAGATGATTTACCCAGTACAGCTGGGGCTCTGCTGTTCTCGCCTACTTGTACAGATGCATGTGCTGGGAGAGCATGGGCACCCAGTGTGAGGTTTCTGGATTCTTGCCGCTACTACACGTGACAACATATTCGAATACTCTATTCATTTTAACATACCTAGTAAAATATATCTTACATTTGACGTCAAGTTTTTATGTTAGGTTTGGGCCTGAGAGCGATTTCTGCAGTTCCAGCCACCTCTACCACCATTAGTTACGGTTGTACCACCGGAGTTGCTCCCTCTAGATAGGAGGTGGGTACTCCGACGGGGACATACGCGCGAGAATGAGGCTCAGCATAATCTCTCCTTGTGCAGAGATATATTGGATTTGCTGGATGGCGCACAAGTAAATGTATATCTAAGTTTACTTGTCATTGCTTCAAACACAAGTTGCGTATACTGACGTTTTCTGTTCTTCCTTAATAGTTCATCTGGACGCCATACAGCGACGCGGTGATAGCTGGCTTGCCCGATTATTGCTCGGCCGGCCGACTTATGTGGGGCTCTTCCGTCCCATTGTTCTGCCTTGATATTGTGGAGCATCATACCGAGCGGGTACTTCGCCAGTTTGGCAGGCCGCAGCTCGTACCGACAACGCCCACCTGGGAGACCACACATTACCAGCAGGATGATCGTACTAGGGTGGATGACTATTATTTGGCATGGCTACAAGATCAGATATTTACTTGGGACCAGCGATTAGAGCTGATTCCGCTCTCCCCCTTCACCGAGTCGGCAGGATACTGAGCATGATTATATGCCCTGGTACCGCGACGTTACCTGAATTTTCATCGGGAACCCCAATCATCGAGCTGGCGGTCGGTACGTTCCATACGCCGGGAGGCACGAGGCACTGGTATGTTATTTGGTATTCTTACTTATAACTGTGATATAGCGTTCTGTAATTTATATTTTACATGTTGTGCAGGCTATTGGTCTACATTTAGTCCACCAGTTGGGACTGCAGATGCAGCAGCATGCCGGCAATCCTGCGGTCGCTTTGCAGGAGTATGGCATGCAGGTTACAGAGCTGGCTGCCCGGACACTACATCGAGCCAGAGAAGATGAGCGCTTAGATCAGGTCCCTGCTTATATGGCACCAGAGCACTACCATCGGGGTAGGCTTGTTCCACGCGCGAGGGGACGAAGAGGCAGGGCTGTCCCACGAGGCAGGGGTGCCCCACGGGGTCGTGGGGGCCGGCGAGGAGGTGGTCCCCAACAAGGGGGCGTTGAGGCACCTGTTGAGGATGTTGGAGCTGATCTGCCGGGTTACCTCCCTCAGCCAGACGAGCATCCTAGCAGCATGTCGTTGTATAGCCTTCAGCTGGCGCTGACTCCAGTAGCATCGCAGGTGACCCCGTCAGATCCATTGTTAATCACGGGCATGAGCATTACCGAAGATTGGGAGTAGTTCTTTTCAGGCCCATCGACCACTGCTGAGGATCGGCCGACCCGAGATGTGGATGGTGGGCGTCGGCTGAGTTTTGGCTCATCGTCAACGGGTGATGTGGATCTTTCATAGGCGCAGGTATGTTTGTATTACTATTAAATTTTAATTTGTTTTTATCTCATTGATTCGCCATAAATAACTTTATAATTTCTTATTAAGGCTTCATCCCAGTCCGTCACGGAGGCCACTTTGTGCGATTCTGAGCAGGACCCTACGGATGCTTATATTTAGGAGCCCGACGAGACCATGGTAAGAATTTTTTTTGACTTAACACGTACATTACTAATATATATTTTCATATACTGAGGTGACTTATTGTTTTGTAGGTTGCTGATGGACCGATGGCCCCTTCTACCGATCCTGCCAGCACTACTAACGATCATGCTGCAGCGCATCCTCAGATAAAGAGGCGACGTGATGAGGATGATCCTGATAGCGTATCTGGGCGGGAAGGGATGCGCCTCAGTCCAGCAGCTGCATCGAAGCACACAGGCTGTGGGACACATTGATTTTCTTTTTTTTGTATTTTATGTACATTATGTAAATAATAACAATAATTTTTTATGCTTACATAATATGCGCGTTATGTTTTTATTACCCCGTTTCTTCTTTATTTTAATACTACAACACAAACACAAACATAGAAACTTAACATAACTTAAATTCAGTACAACTAATGAAAACACATGACATGGGAAACATAAAGATATACTACTACACTCAACGCATACATGTCATTGTTTAGTCACCACCGCCTAGTATTCTCTGCTCCAACCACTTAAATTTTTCTTCCAGCTTATTTTTTTCTTCTTCCACCTCTTTGAGTTTTTCCTTCAACTCTGCAACTTCTCGTTTGTATTCTCGTTCATATTCCCACCGTTTTTTGGTCAAATCATGAAGATACTGCAAAGAATCTTTGTAGTATTCCTGCTGACAGGGTTCATCAATCCATACCTCAAAATTGCAAACAGGTTCGTTGGGAACCCTATAGAACTTGTTCACACACATCCAGTAGCGGCGTCCAACTTCACCATCATCCTAATAGTCTTTCATCATGCATTTTTTGCCGCACTCGCACCTTGGTACATAAAGGCGTTCAGACATTTGTTAAAGCATAAAAAATAAAACCTTGCTTTTATGGATAGTTTTGCTATTGGTTATTGTTAAGCGCAGAAAATAACTAGAATGCGCCCGTTATTTATAGGTAAGACAACACACAAAATATAGTATTTAACCGCGCAATATTTAATTATATATTCACGCAAACCGTAGTATTTAACCGCGCTATGCTTGGCGTGTTAAATATTTTTTTTGACACGAAACAGCTTTTTCGTAGTCGTGCAGCTTTTCAGATTGACAAGACAACACACAAAACGTAGTATTCAACCGCGCTATATATATTCACACAAAACGTAGTATTTAACCGCGCTATATTTGGCGTGTGAAATATTTTTTTCTGAAACGAAACAGCTTTTTCGCAGTCGGGCAGCTTTTCAGATTGACAAGACAACACATAAAATGTAGTATTTAACCGCGCTATATATATTCACTTATTTATCAAACATCTTCCTCCTCTAACAATGTAGTTTTCTAATAATTTTAGAGTGAAACTCGAAAGTAAACGTTAAAATTTTTTATTTTTTAATCCAATACTATTTTTGATTACATGAACGGGAGGGAGAAATTCATTAATTTACTCAACTGAAAAAAATTAAATATCAAAAAAATGTAACAATGTTGTGGAAACATAATTTTATTTGATACATTTTGCAACATAAACAAGTACAAACACTTATTACAAAAAATATTACGAAAACAAAACACTAGGTGTATCCTTGATAGTTGGGTACATTAGACGAACTTGCACCAGGAGCTGGATTACCACCGCCACCCAAACCAGCTGAAGGACATTTACGACGGTCGTGTCCTGCACATTTACGCGCATAAACGGTATCACCAACATCCATTTGGTTATGTATACGCGTTCTCTTTTGCACTTGTAGCTTGCGCAAATAATCCTTGTTACACAGCATTTTAAAAGGTTCCAGCTGCCAATAATGCTTAGCACCCAGTGGCTGCAACTGTCCACTATATGTGTTTATGTATGCAGCAACACTGTATTGCCTATCAACATAGTTGGTTACCCCTAAACCTGTTTTTTGAAAGCACTTCATGGCATGTGAGCACGACATGTGGTAGATGGTCCATTTCTCACATGAACACAACCTGCTGGCTTCATTTACGGTGTGTAGATTATTCCCCTGGTATTGATGGATAGCGGTGCGAACTTAAAAAATACCCCGGTCGTGATCATACTGTAAATATGAATGCCAATGTGCTCGCCTCCTGTATTTCTCAAATCTTCTCATCGGTATTGGCATAAATTCAACACCCCTGTCCATCAGTTCCGATGCACCTCTATGCCTTTCAACAAACCTCTCCGCCATCTGTTTGAATGTCATCCGGACCATGACAGTGACAGGCAATCCACGTGCAGACTTCAATAACTCGTTGAATGACTCCGACACATTTGTAGTCAGGGCTCCCCACCGTCTGCCACCATTAGTATGCAATGTCCACTTGTGAAGCTCATGTCGCATCAACCAATTATAGGCTCTTTCGTCTAACTGCCAGATCGATTCCATGCGCCTCCCGAATTTGCACTACTGGTGCTCAGTTGCAGCCATCCACATTAAATCATGCAAGTCCTTGTTGGGATATTTCTTCTGGAAATCGTCCTTCAGGTGCCTCACACAGTAACAGTGGTATGCATAGGGTTCTTGCCATTTAGGCAAATGCTGTACATAACTTAAAATACCGCCACGCCAATTAGATATTAGACAAATACCTGAACGTTGTTTGACAACATGCAACTTCAAGTGGTTCAAAAATAGCGTCCACGTCTCTTCGCTTTCATTGGCACAAATGGCAAAAGCTAGTTGAAATATTTTTCCATTGGCATCTACTGCAACGGCGATCAACAACTTAATATCATACTTTCCATAGACATGAGTACCGTCTATGGAAATTACCGGACGGCAATGCACAAAACCATCAATTGCTGGTTTAAATGCCCAGAACACGTATCTGAATATATATTCCGGTATTCCTGGACACCGCTCATGCTTCCATTCAACAACAGTGCAGCCATGTACCTGGGTAGAGATGAAAATGACTTATCCCAGACACCATAAATAATTTTAAATGCACGTTTGCACCCGAGATATGCCTTTCTTTTAGTAATAATACACCCATATTCCTGGTGGACAGATGTAATACACTCTTTGATCTTGTACCTAATGGACACTTCCAAGTGTGTAATCAAGACAAGAGAAATCAAGTCAACATCCAAGTTGAAGTGATTCTCATTGAATGTGTCCATTTCACAAATGTGGGTGCTAATATATTTACCCATTTTCCACAATCCTGTTTCCTTCTTGCTCGCACGCAGCATCCAGTTACAACCCATAAAGTATCTACGGCATATTCATTCAGTTGCTTCTTTGGAGTATTTATGTGTTAATGGAGCACTAGTTGTTTGGTCATATAATCGGGACTAACTTAGAATGGGCGACTCTCAATAATGGTTCTAGTATGTTCAAGAATTAAGGTGTGGTGCCTAAGGTTTTATTGGGTTAGTTGTGTGGTTGAGGATTTAGTTTTCAACTGAGTGTGAAAGATACTTGGAGTATTTCTATGTTATCACCGGGTCTGTAGTGCAGTGTTAGAGAAATAGAAGGAACAATGTCAGATTCGCAGAAGGTCTCATCGGAGCGGACGTATCAGTTAGAGGTACTATTAAGTTCATGAAAGGGTATAAAATGGCTTATGGGTATTGAGACGACATGGTCTTGTGATATGGGGATCACTCTATACCTTCGGAGTTGACTCCCATACCATCATCTCATGACACTCTTTTACGTTGTACATTTTACAAGCCCTGGATAGGCGAGCTTTATCGGAAAATACATGCCCTTTGCCAGCACCGTTGGTCTAGACTCATCCCACATTGTTGACCGAATTTCGTCAAGATCTCTTATGAGGGCATCCACATCTAGCATACTTGGCAAATTATCAAGGTAGGAAATATGCCTTGAATGAAACGGGATGTGGGACTCGTACACTCTTGGTCTAACGGGAGGTGGAGGAGCATGCTCCCTCGTCAGCTCAGGTTCGACATTCGCTTCCTCCTCATCATCACCCTCGTCAGGGAAGGGTGTGTCATCTCCAGACTCATCGGCATTGTTATCATAATCACTATTATCTTCCTGACTCTGCGCATCTTCCAAATCACGAGTAAATATGTCATCTACGGGCAACTGAGTGAGGTCAAGAACATCAAGCTGCTCGTTTTCACTACACAAACAACAAAATGATAAGCTACTCAAATTGATAAATACTTTATATATAGCTATATCACTTCACTTACAAGTCGTACTGTGTTGACATTCCATGATGGACATTTTTCTGTTGGTGATGACTCCCGGATGGACCACCGTGATCCAACACGCCAAAACTACGCATATTCCAACTGGGCGTGGGGTCATAACTTGTAAAATTCATATCTGGACGGTACCCCCTGTGGAATATATGAGTGTTAATACAAATTCAATTCAAGAAAAAATAAACATCGTAACACAAAGGAAAATTGAAGTTTACCAGTCGTCTTGTGGATTATGTAAAGTAGGAGAGAAATTATTTCCTCACTCCTCGTGCCCGCTGAGATAAGTTTAGATCCGGCCAAACTCTTTCAGCCGGAACCTGTTGGGCTAAAACTGCTCCAGAATAACCACCCGATGATTGAGGGTTATCCTTGCTTTGCGCAACCTCATTATTGCGAACGTCTTCAGCCTTGACGTACATTTCCAACAATTTTATCACAATAAATTCCCTGTATTCATCCGGAAACCCCAAAAAAATCTCTCAGAGTTTCATCGTCTTCGATGTTAAACTCAGCATAACAAGCAACCCCTTGCGGAGTCACAGAATACGAATATCTTCCGGTTATTTTAAGATTCACCGAATGTTGCTCAATCTCATTTTATTGCATAACAACGATACCAGTCTATCGTACTCCATTGTAAGTGGCAACTTAACATGACTCTGTGGAGATAAACTATAGCTTACTGAGTTATTCGCCACCACAAGCTCCCCCCCCTCCCCCCCCCCCCACCCCCACCTCCAATATAAGAAACCCTTACTTTTCGCTCTTCAGACATTATGAAAAAAGCTTGAGAATTTAACAACAAGAAAAATTTATCACGAAGTTGGAGTATTTCTGAATGATAATTCTCAAAACCCTTAACGCCTTTATGTAATGCAATGCCCAATCCGGGGGGTCAAATTTTTGGAAGTAAAACGCGGTTTAAAAGGGCGTTTTACATATTTGAATTATTGTTATGTCAGTTAAGCGCAGAAGAGTTATTGGTGGGCCCACTAAACATGTAAAGCGCGGTTTAATACCACGTTTTATATAAAACGCGGTATTGAGCTGCGCTTTATATAACAGTCTTATCAGCTACTATGTAAATCACGGTTTGTTACAACGTTTTATATAAAATACGGTAAGAGCCGTGCTTTACCTTAACGTCCCAAACGGCCGTTAAGGTAAAACGCGCTTCATAACCGCGTTTTATATAAAAATGTAACTTTTTTTTTACACTTAAAAAAGTGTTTTGAGTCCAAAAGAACCACATTTAGGTTCCGGACTCAACCTTAACCACAACTCGCCTGCTAATTCTTTCATATCAGTTAGTCGGATTTTCACAACTTGCCTGCTAATTCTTTCACATCAGCCAGTCAAACTTTCACTTAATTTTACTCGAGCTTTGTCTAACATCTTGATCATGGGTAAAAAGGGATCGAAGAGATAGCTGGTTTTTTTAAATATTCTTGCAGACTTATTAATTGTTAAGTTCAAGACCACCTTGAAATATATGATTGATGATCCATAATGATATTGAATTTAGTGGTAGGATACCTGAACAAGGACAAATAAGAGGTTCACATAAGGAGATATAAACGCCAATAAAAGTGACAGTAAAATATTACATAGGAGCGTCGATTATAGTTTATAATGAGTTTATATTCTATCTATTGATAGTGTAAAGATTGACCGACAACATATAACTCTTATATCAAGCCTGATGTGGTAACATGACGAATAGAGTAATAGCCTACTATCACAAGATAAAATACACATATACTACAAATATTTACAGTTTTAGTGTATATAATTTAAACTCTTTCATTATTTAAGATTGATAAAAAGATCTAAGAGACTTAAACACATCATATTAATTATTTAACATTCTGTACCAAAATGAAAGATGCAGTAAACAAGGTGCAATGCCACCATAACATGTTTACAAAAGCTAAAAAACTTTATAACCAGTGTGCATATAATAACTAATTATTCTGGTGATCTGGGAATTTCTTGAGCAGCATCTAAGCATAATCAGGATGCCTTGATCTTCGGCTGTGATGGAAGCAACTGCACAAGTCAAATAAAACATCTCAGTACAAGGAGATATGCTTCGCCGAAGCAGGGTTCGTACTTGTGACGTACACATAACTCATCTGTCACGCGCTGCGCACTTAACACTTCAACAAAGCTCTAGGGTGGACCCCTTTATAACTTCTAAACTTTCATTATTAATCATCTCTACTTAAAATTTTCTTAGAAACATAGGTGATGAAAAGAAGATGAACGTAAAACTTGTCGTAGGAATTAATGCATACCTGATAACATGAGATCAGTGAGCTCACGAATCCAAAGGCTCCCGTTACACGAGGAGTGACTTTCTTGGGTGCCAATTGAAGCAATCCAACAGCTACCACTATATCCATCCCTGCCTTAATCAGGGCTAGAGATCTCTCATTTGACTTCTGAACCTTACTCTGATATTGCTCATTCTGCAATGAAAGATTCACCAAACATCAAAATATGAAGAACAATCTCCACGCACAAAATTTTCAACCTAAGTGCACAAAATTTTCAACCTAAGTGCACAATGCTTGAAATGGCCAAACCTTATGCTTATCAGTATTTTTTAGTTCCTTTTCCAGCTTTTTCAGTGATCCTGAAAGCCTTCCAAGTTCCCCAATCTGGAATAACAACGAATTTTAGGAGCAATAGCAATAAATCCAATTTGAGGGAAGATAACATGCTATACAACTGACCTCCACCAAGGTGGTACAAATTGAGGAGCCCATCCAACAAAAGAGAGAGATCCTGCCAATTAACTCTGTGCGTTCCTTGTTCTGTATTAAACAAAGGAAAGAATGTAAGGATATTTCCCCCCTTCAGTATCTTTCATAATAACTTCAGGACTAATGATACAAAGTAATTCGATACCTTGTAAATGCCTGTCCTTCCAAGCCAGACAATTTGATCCAGAAACAAGAAGGTTGATAATAATGCATTTTTTGACTGAAATCGACATGTATTGTTAGAAAGGAAATACAAGAATTAACAAGAAACCGAAAGGACAAAATACGGATATGTACCTTTCCCAACAAAATGAGTGGAAGTGGGGTTCCTGGGGCATTTGGGCTAATAAGAGCGTGCAGATCGTTGATAAACTATAGTAGAATAAGATGTCATATGAACCTCCAAATGAGAATACAAAACAGAAATTTTGATACCCGTAAAATAGACCATGTTATCATGAATATTCATTAAATTCTCAATCCTGACCTTGAAAAGACGGAATACTTTCCTTGCTAAACTAGTTGATTTGTCAACATTTTGGGCAGTGCCAGGCTGTCCATCACTCAGGAATTTTGAACCATATTGTATAGCCCTGCATATCTTGTCCCTTGCCTCTGCTTTGTTCAAATACAAGACTGCAAGCGCAAGCTCCGCTCGGGCGACATCTAAGGTGCTCATTTTACTCTAAGGATACTGCAAAATGATAAGAACACATGGTTGAAGCATAACACTGTTAATATCTCTCATCAACCCAGAGTATTTGCTTTGTTACTTAAAAAAAAGAAGGACTATTAGATGAGCTCCCCACGATATGTTTATGGTTCCTGGGTTTCCAGGCAACTCCATGCATGTGTTCATTCCATCAGTTGCATGTTTTCTTTCAAGAACGAGAACATGAAGTTCACAAGGTTTGCAGGAGAGTGTTACAGGGTTAACCAACTTGACGACTCAAATATAGGAACGGTAACCTGCTTGAACATGTCTAGATGATGATAAATAACACACTAAAATCGTGACTATAACAGAAAAATATATACTCAAATGACACTATTAACCGAGATCATCTGAGAAGCATGTGACCAGAATTAAGGAAAGAAAGCTGACTGCGGGAGAAAGAGGAAGAAGTAGTATTACAATGCTATATGTTTACAGAGAAGTATATTCATCTTAAATTAGACCAAAACAAGGGAAGAAAAGCACATTCTATAAACCAGCAGAGGTCACTATATAGTATTATTAAGTGTGAGGGGGGTAGCATATGCAATAAATCTAAGAGCCTAAGTCAAGATTACTGATATGGTAATAACGATGAGCCAACTGGGAAAAAGCTAGTTTTAGGTGCCCTGGACCTTCAACATTTCCCTTTTGCATCAAGCAGAAAATACCATTTTGCCCACACCAAAAATCTTTAGCGTGCATACAGTATGGATGAAGAACCATCCATCTTAAAATATTTGGAAAGTCCACGCAGAAATGTGGCTCATTGCTGTCTTTATTGTGAGCTCACTCTCTTTTTCCATTTGTTCACAAGAGTCAGTTTTCACAATATAGTAACTCGGGCAAATTGAATGGGAGCCTTGGAGCAACGGTAAAGTTGTCTCCGTGTGACCTATAGGTCACGGGTTCGAACCGTGAAAGTATCCACTAATGCTTGCATTAGGGTAGACTGTCTACATCATACCCTTGGGGTCCGGCCCTTCCCCCTGACCCTGTGTGAATGCGGATGCTTTGTACACCAGACTGCCCTTTTTAACAACTCTAGCAAATTGTGTATCAAGTTTTTCTTTCACATTGGTCAACCCATTAATTTGTTTATTAACAAAACTATGGGTCCTACTATTCTCTTATCTTTCTTTCCCTCTCTCTCCGCACCTTTTACAACTGCGTCTGTGCAGGTTCAGAGGCACTCAAGTTGCAACGTGAAAATAATAATTATTACAAATAATATCTCACAGATCAATCTGCTTCACTTATCATCTAGTATCACATTACACCCCCAACCCCCACACCCCCCAAATCCAAGAAATCTAATTTAATCCATAATGTTGTGTTTGTCCCAAGGGGCCAGAGTTCTGTGCATCGGGTTGCCATTGTTACATCTTAAACAAGCAGCCCCAGAACATAAATTAAATTTGAATGAATCTACCACAAGCTTGACTTCCCTTAAAACATACTCATTCCTCTTCAATTCACCCAGCTAACACACTTACCTAATACACTTGAGCTCATCCCAACTATAGCATATCATTTCCAGTACAAGTCGTCAAAACCAAAACCATGAGATGATAGTGAACGGTCAAATTTCAGATAAATGACCATCTTTACCTCAGATATCCATAAACACAGGAAAATAATCTTAATTCCAATTAAATCAAGTGAACCCTAGAAAGTAAATACAAGAAAACTCAACTAAAAACTATATAAAGATTCAAGCTTTTGATAGGCAAAAGATCAAATTCTATACATTTGACCATATTTACCTCAGATACTAAATAAACACCAACACAAACATTAATTTAAATAAAATCAAATGAACCCCACAAAGTAGATACAAGAAAATTCACCAAAAAATTACATAAAGATTCAAGCTTTTGATAGGCAAAAGGTCAAATTCCATATGTTTGACCATCTTTACCTCATAAATACATAATATTAATTTCAATTAACCAAAGTGAACTAAATACAAGAAAATTTCACTAAAAACTACATAAGATTCAATAGCTTTTGATAGGCAAAACGTCAAATTCCATATATTTGTCCACCAAATAAATAAACACCAACACCAACATTAATTTCAATTAACCAACGTGAATCCCAGAAAGTAGATTCAGCTAAAAACTACATAAAGATCCAAGCTTTTGATAAGTAAAATAAAACCCAAGAATCAAAGATTCAACAGCTCCCCTAAAAAAAACTGACTACAGAATTTACCCCAGAAAACAAGAATCTTTGTAACTGAGATCAAAGATGAAGAAAAGGCCAAGTTTAAAGGGAAAGAAAACAGAATATTTACAGCATAAAGTAGCATACCAAATGAGGAGAAATAGTCCAAAGCAGAAGGCTGGGGTTCGTCAATTTTGAACAGGAAAATACACATGTAAGCAGGTAAGTATAAATATTTAGAAGGAGAGAGAGAGCTTACTGGGGTTTGTGCCACAGCTCTTTTGCCTCGAAGTTCTCAATTCCTTTATCTCTCATGCGAAATAAATAGTAGTCGTACAAATGTAGAATTGCTGTGTCTGAACTGTTCCTCTTATAATCTTGTAATCTTGTTCCCATGATTTGATTGATAGAAAGGGTAAGATTGGGAGACAATTTTTGATAAGGGCTTGGTTGGTCCTCTCTTTTTCCTTTTTATATGTATTTTAAAAAAAAATTGAATCGGATTGTGCATAAGTATAATAACTTTGCCGATTGAGATTTAGGTTTGTTTGTTTGCACTTAATGAAAGCCTTAATCATCATTCAGATCTCAAATATTAAGTGTGTTTGATTTTAAAGCTCGAAACTTGATAATTTTGATCTTAATTTTTAAGTGTGTTTTTTTTACTTCATAACCACGTAATGGGTCTGAATAGGTTTGTATGATTAAGATCTATAACCAAGACTTAATTTTATTAAGATGCTATCATCCACAATTATTACTAACTGCCGTCACCGCCTACCATTATCAGCTACCACCACCACCATCCTCAATCATAGCCGCCACCACTACCACCACCCACAACCATCATTCTCAATCATAACCACACACTCACACAACTCAACTACCACAACCAACCACCCCATCACCATCAATAACCATAGCGGAAATCACCCATTATAAACTACCACCACCTATCATCACCTTCCTCAATCCCCCCCCCCCCCCTCCCATTTATTAACTATCATCACCCACCATTATCCTCTACCATAATCGCTATCGCTACCATTCACCACTAGCTACTACCTGAAACCACCACCTTCAACCAAAATCACCACCAACCACTGCCTCTAGCCGGCATTCACATGCACCTCCATTAGCTATTACCACCATCAATTACCACATACATACAGATATACATATATATATATATATATATATATATATATATATATATATATATATATATATATATATGTATATATATATAC
>NC_031991.1:23052169-23123978 GCF_001879085.1 Nicotiana attenuata | reverse complement strand
TTTTTTTTTTTTTTTTTATTTGAATTTTATGTTTATCAATTTTTAAATAAAGATAAATTTATATATTCACATGTTAAAAAAAATAAGCAGTCTTAATCATTTAGTATCCAGATCTTAACACACATCTTGATATTCAGATGCATATTCAGATTCAGACGTCTTAATCTTAGAAAAAACAAATGAGGCCTTAGACACATAAAGAAAAAATTACCTAATATTCTTTACTCCCTCCGGTATATTTTAATTTATTTTTTTAGTTTTTTTACTCATATTAAGGAATCAATCTTTTAACATTAATTAATAATAAAATTGACCATATTAACCTTAATTTGGTCATGGGTAATATAACAACTACTCCTATGCTCCTTACTCCAAGGGCAACTTTGAAAAAAGAAAATTAATTCCTAATTCTTGATATTTGAAAAAATCAAATATAATGAACAAAAAGAAACCAAAAAATTAATTAAAATAGGCCGGATAAAATATCTCGGTTAATTTGAATTTAAAATCTCATAATTCTACTTCTCTTTTTGGTTTGCATTGAATGAGTATTTTTCCTTGGATAAGATATTGTAAAGCATTTTTTGTAAAGAAATATTTTCCTTGGTAAGATGTTTTAATAATTAAAGGTATCTAGACATGAAAGTCATTTCCTAAAGATATTAGTCTACCCGTCTTCATTTATGTTGCTTTTTTACAAAAAAAATAATTATACCTTTCTATATTTAAAAATAAATTCATTTTAAATTTTCTATTTTGCTTTAAACTTCATATCAAGTCAAACACTCTCAATAAATCGAGATGGGATTTTTTCACACTAAATATAGTGAAAAGGCTTAAAAATATGAAATAAAAATTCATCACAAAAATTCAAAATAAAAGTTGGGGGTTTTATTTATATAATTTGGCTTTCACGGTGGTAACAAACAACAATACTATCTCTAATTAATAAGTATATTTGACTTTTAATGCAATTTTTGCACACCTCTTAAATTCGATATTTAACAGCATTAGTCGTTGAATATGTAACACCTCATATCTTCATACGTGAGAGTACGCCGTAGGTGAATTGATATATACTCAGAAATGAGATCATCTTTGAAATTACATCAAGTAAGTTAATTATGTTACCTTGGGGTTACAAATATTTAAGATCATGAATAACAAGAACCAAGATGATTGAAAGTCTTAGAAGCTAAACGAATCAAAAAAAATAAGTTTAGTCGAAAGTCGACAAATTTGAAATGTTATAACATGCACTTTAGGGATGAGAGTAGGGTTCTTAACATGATATGGAGGTTATGTTATGAGTTATTTTAGTCGTATGGTAATCGTGTGTTACGTTTTGAAGTCAAGCGAGTTGTGCAACAAAAGTGGCATAGGTCATCACAAGTTACATTCATAAATGTGCTGAAAATTAAGTCAAATGTAGCTGAACTTTTCTCCCAATATACTTGGAATTATAGGATGATCCACATATCAAATTGAATTTCTACGAGTCTTGTTTCCAACGCATTAAACCGTTTGTCGATACGACATTGGAGTAGAGAGATATTCACGTTTTCGCGAGACTGCGCAAGCAGCACCCTTGGGACCCACAAAGTCGGTGGAAAACTCCAGCTCTTATTTATTTCAATCTCGTTTTAACTCATTTTTCTCGACCAAAACAGTTCCTAAACCCTCATAGTTTCTCTCCTAGCAGTCTCCATGATTCTAGAGTGAAAACAAAGATAAAAACATGAATTCAACGCTAGAAATCCCGTGGTGCTTGCTAGATCGTAGTTCTTCATCTTGTGTTTGTTTTGGAGGGTTCTTCAAAAAGGTAAGTAACCTCAGATTTCGTCTTGTTCTTGTTGTAAAAGTGAAGAATCATTCCCCCCCTCCCCCCTCCCTTCATCTATATTAGAGTTTCAAGGTGAAATACAAGTGTTTACACACCAACTTAAGCATAAAAGTTGATTCAAGAAAAAAAATACAACTCCTATAATGAGTGTTGTTGTGAGCTACACCAGCTGGGGATTTCGAGTTGTATCTACTGCCTAAGGTATGTAAATCATGTTCTTTGTTGTGTTTAAGGTAATCATGTGTTGGTTTAGTTGTTTGAGTGAAACTCTACACGATAGTAACTGACATGGCATAAGGAATCGTTATCTTTTTTTGTGGGCTGTGTTAAGGCTATATATATAGTTTGATGTGGCTGGAAATTGTTATAAATAGCTTGATTATGTTATGAATGCTATTGTTAACCTTATCTATGTGCAAACTAAGTTTATTTAAGAAGATAACATGAAAAACAAGATGTTGACGATAAAGGTTAAGGTGCTAGGCGTGTGGACTATATTTGAAGATTATTCTTATAATGTTTCAGGCTGATAAAGATATGGTAAGCATAAGTATGATGCTATAGATGTTGTAGGCAGATTCATGGAAAATGAATTGGATTCAAACCATATTTTGTTTATCGTAAATTGAGCTTTCCGCTCAAAATAGTTGTTGAAGTAATCAGAGAGCTTATTGTGAATTATATTGTTGTTGTTTGGGCTGTTTGGTGACTTTTAATAGTTTATGGGATGTAGTACAAATAGGGGTGGTGTTGCCCGTTTTCTTGTAGAATATTATTTTCCAAATGAGAGTTACAACGTTAATATGATAATGACAAAGTCGGTTTACTCATTGTAGATGTAAGAAGATCATATTGAGCTTGGTTGACAATTGGATAGAAGATTTCAAAGGTATGTTAAGGCACTTCCTTCTTTCTTTTAGCATGATGTTAAGTGAAACGAACATAAGCGATATGCTATTTCATAACGGATCTACTCCTAGCAACTAAGGTTGTCCATTCTGTTCTTTCCTTATAAAGTTATTCTAAGAAAGTATGTATGATCATTGCTATTGAGGTTCATATTGAATGGTATTGATGTCAATAATGTTAATCGAGGGTGTGACGACCTTACGTTACTACGCAAGGTTTAGAATGTGATTCCATGAGTCCCGCATGCATAATATATATGTATCTATTTTACTCCACCGAGCTACTCTATAGTCGGCCGGGTACGACACTATTGTGCAACCACAGATCAGTTGGGTTATGCCGAGCTCCATGTGGTCGGGTACGATTCTACCGAGCTTATGATGGCCGGCTACGTTTTTACCGAGTCCTTTTTGAGGCCGGGTACGATATGATGATGATGATGCCCATAGAGGCATATGTTCTTAAAAGTATATGTATACATTTATGTACCATGAATTTCATGTTAGTCTCCCTCAGAGGCACTCAGATGTTATAGGTTGTATCTTCTCTATCTATCTTTACAATATTATTCTTATTCATGATTTCCTGCCTTACATACTCAGTACTTTATTTGTACTGACGTCCATTTCGCCTGGGGACAATGCGTTTTATGCCCGCAGGTCCGGTAGACAGTTGACAGTCCTCCTAGTAGGCTATCATCTTAGCGGAAGGTGTTGGCGCACTCCACTTGGTCCGCAGTTGCCTATTTGGTCAGTATGCTTTAGACATGTATTGATTGGTATGGCGGGGCCCTATCCCAACCTTTATGATGTTTATGTACTCTTAGAGGCTTGTAAATGAATGTCATGTATATGGATACTTGTATGGCCTTGTCGGCCTATGATTTGAGTGTACAAGTGATCATGACGGCCTTATAGGCCCGTATGTCACATGTATAAGTTTGTGTATCATGTTGGGTCTTCTTATGTCGAGTATTCCCTTATGATTTATTCTTTTTATGTCGAGTATTCCCTTATGATTTATTATTTTTATGTCGAGTATTCCCTTATGATTTATTCTTTTTATCTCATGATGTCCCTTCTGGGCCATTTATGCATAATGGTATGATTAGAAAGATACATTATGTTGGTACTCGATTGAGTAAGGCACCCGGTGCCCGTCGCGGCCCTCCAATTTGGGTTGTGCCAAACTTGGTATCAGAGCAATTCTGTCCTAGGGAGTCTACAAGCCTTGTCTAGTAGAGTCTTGTTTATGGGTGTGTTGTGCACCACACTTATAAGTAGGAGGCCACATGGCATTTAAGACTGTCACTCTTTCTTCTTACTCTAGATCGTGTGGTACATCTCATTTGTAAGAATTCAAACTCCTAAATTCTATTTTATTCGTTATATAATGATACCTACATCCAGAAAGACAGTTGGTAAGAGATTGAATATGGCTGTGGAAGAGTTGAGTTAGAGGAACTCGATTTTGCATCATGCTTATGATGAGTAAATGTGAGGTCTTCAGCAAATCATGTACTAAGATGTGTAAGTGTAATGACCCGGGCGATCATTTTGAGTATTTTAGCCCCGTTCCCCCATTTACTTATTTTCCTATGCTCAATTATTGTTATGTGACTTGTCGGATAGTTGGTTTGGTTCCTGAAATATTTTGTAATGAGTTGAGACACTTAGTCTCAAGGTTGGAAGCTTAAGTTGAAAATGTTGACTTATGTGTACATGATGCTAGGATAGAGTTTTGATGATTTCAATAGCTCCGTATGGTAATATTAGACTTAGGAGTGTGTCCAGATATTTATTTGGAAGTCTGTAGTTGAATTTGGCTTGAAATGGCGAAAGCTAGAAAATTAGAAGTTTTAGAAATTTAGAAGTTTGACCGAGAGTTGACTTTATGGTTATCGGGCTTGGATTTTGGTTTCGAAAATTTCAACAGGTCCCTTATGTCATTTATAACTTGTGTGCACAATTTGAGGTCAATCAGACTTGATTTGATAGGTTTCGGCATTGAATGTAGAAGTTAGAATTCGTTAGTTTTTATTAGGCTTGAATTGGGGTGCGATTCATCGTTTCGATGTTATTAGAGGCAATTTGAGGCTTCGAGCAACTTTGTATCATGTTTTGGGACTTGTTAGTATATTTGGTTGGGGTCCCATGGCGCTCGTGTGAGTTCTGGATGGGTTTGGATTGTGCCGCGCTCTTATTGATGTTTCGGTGTCGTTTCTTTTGGCATAAAGGGTACCGCATTGTGAAAATGACCTTTGTTTTGTGATTGAATTAAACCATCAGATCTGTATTGTAGTTACGGAACCACAACAACAAGAATTATCGCATTACGAGGTCGTATGAGAGAGTTATGCCCATTTCCGTGTCGGGAAAGACTGTTGTTTTTCTGGAGCATAGGCAAATCGCATGTGTCAAATGCAATTTATAAGTCTCGGGTGTCAAATGCGATTTACAAGTCTCAAGTGTCAAATGCGATTTATAAGTCTTAGGTGTCAACGACTTGCCTAGAAAGGTTCTAAAACCGGGAGTTTCGCCATTTTTGTTCATTTATAGAGTTTTAGACCTCGATTTTGGGCAATTTTAGAGGGATTCTTCACGAGTTTGAGTTGGATAAGTATTCTTTATCTGAAATTAGTTATATTTCTTGATTTCATACTTATTTACATCATAAATTCGTGAATTAAATGGAAAAAAATGGAATTTTTTAAAAATCCTTCAAAAGTGAAAAATGAGGGTTCGAAGGCCGAATTAGAGTCAAAATAATTTTGGTATGGTTGGACTCGTGACAGAACGTGTGTTCGGAATTTGTAACTTTTGTCGGGTTCCGAGATGTGGCCCCCACATTGACTTTTGAGATGACTTTTCGATTTTTAATGTGGAAATTTAGCATTTTAAAATGGAATTGATTCATATAGCTTGTGTTGATTGTATCGAACTTGTGGCTAGATTCGAGGAGTTCGGAGGCCAATTCGCGAGGCAAGGGCATATTGGAATAGGGATTTGCACAGTTTGAGGTATGTGACAGCTCTATACTTGATTCTGAGGGTATGAATCCCTGAAATACGTGTTATGTGATTTGGTGTGGAGGTGACGCACATGCTAGGTGACGAGCGTGTGGGCGTGCACTATAGAAATTATGTTCAAATTGATTCTGTGGAGCTGTGCAGCTCAATAATCTTGTCAATTTCTATATATGCTCCATATGTTAGAGCAAATGAAACGTGATTCATGTTAGAGATCATGCTTAGGCTATATGCTGGAACTGTTGGGACCCACATAGGTTATATTGCTGCTGAATTACTTGTTTAATTTGAAATTTTGTCTCGGTCATATTTATCAATTACATATCATATCACAGTCTCTGTTTCCATATATTGATACATCATATCATCATTGTTTGGTCTAAATATCATGATACTTGTGAGCCCGAGAGACTGCAGAGATTTATGACTGAGTGAGGCCGAGGGCCTGATTGTGAGGATATTTATGGGATCGGGCTGCAGGCCGCAACATTTTTTATTGATTCATGCCATGATTGGCTTATTATAGCGCTTGGGCTGGATTCGCCCCTCCGAAGTCTACACACCCACAGTGAGCGCAGGTACCTACTAAGTAAGAGTGCGAGTGTGAGTGCGAGTGCCGAGTGATTTGGGAGGATTGTGTGACTGTGAGGTAAGAGTGACTGTGAGGCATGAGTGACTGTGAGGATTGAGTGAATAGGAGTACTGAGTGAATTTATACTCAGAGAGTATGCATATGATTTTTATCACTACATTACATTACAGTTGGCATGCATAATTGATATGCAGATATAGAGATGTATAATTCCTCATCCCAGTCATAATTGGCACATTTTACCTGTTTTGAGCTTTAACTATTTTTCTTGAAAGCATGTCTACATTCCTGCTCTGTTATATCCATATTTAGGTTGTGCATATTGAGCTCGTCAATACTTTCAGCTCAAGGTTAGTCTTGTTACTTATTGAGTTGGTTGTACTCATACTATACCCTACACTTCATGTGCAGATCCAGGTACTTTCGAGTACGACAGTTGCTGATTTTAGAGTTTTTATTAGTTCGGAGATTCTCGAGGTAGCTGCTTTGGCGTCCGCAGACCTTGACTCTCCTCCTTTATCTTTCAGTTTTATTATACTATTCTATCTTTTTAGACAGTGTGTTAGACCATGTTATTGTATAGATGCTCATGTACTCAGTGATACCCGGATTTTGGAAGGTTATTGTATTGCGTCGTAGTATTTTCGTATTAGTGTTTATGAGATGGTACTCTCAAACTTATTTGATATAGTTTCAAACTTAACAAATTATGTGAATTATTGTGGTTATCAGCTTGCCTAGAGGGGTCAGGCTATGACTCCCACACCAGTTACTTCACCACCTGCCCAGCCAGCTCGGGGTGGGGCTCAGGTAGCTAGAGGTCGCCCTAGAGGGGGAGGCCTATCCGGTAGTGGTCAGGCTCGATTTTATGCTGTTCTTGCCAGGCCATAGGCTATTGTTTCAGAGGCAGTGATCACAGGTATTGCTTCAGTATGCCACAGAGATACTTCTACATTATTTGACCCTGGTTCTACTTATTCCTATGTGTCATACTACTTTGCTCGTTATTTGGATATGTCCCGTGAGTCCTTAGTTTCACCTGCCCATGTATCTACGCAGGTGGGCGATACTATTATTGTGGACCATATGTATTGGTCGTGTGTGGTGACTATTGGGGGATTGGAGACTAGAGTTGATCTCTTAATACTTAGTATGGCTGATTTTGATGTGATTTTGGGTATGGATTGGTTGTCTCCGTGTCATGCTATTCTGGATTGTCACGCTAAGACCGTGACGTTGGTGATGCCGGAGTTGCCGAGGATCGAGTGGAGAGGTTCTCTAGATTATGTTTCCAGCAGGGTGATTTCATATTTGAAGGCCCAACGGATAGTTGGGAAGAGGTGTATGTCATACTTGGCCTTTGTGAGGGATGTTGGTGATGATACTCCTACTATTGATTCTGTTCCGGTAGTGCGAGACTTTCCGGATGTGTTTCCTACAGACCTACCGGGTATGCCACCTGATAGGGATATTGACTTCGATATTGATTTGGTGCCGAACACTCAGCTCATTTCTATTCCTCCGTATCGTATGGCACCAGCTGAGTTGAAGGAATTGAAAGAACAACTTTAGGAACTTCTTGTAAGGGGTTTATTCGGCCTAGTGTATCACCTTGGGACGCACCGGTTCTTTTTTGTGAAAAAGAAGTATGGTACTATGCAGATGTGCATCAGCTACAAGCAAAGATACTTACCTCAACTGGGCCAAATAAACACTCAAAAATAGTTTTCCCCCTTAAAATCCGCCTCTCCACGACTCAAATCTAACCAAAAACAAATAATATCATCAAACAATGTAAGAGAAATCAATTTTGATTAATAAGGCTAAGATCTTTACACAATTCCCCAAAAGTCAACAAAATTCAATCCCGAGCCCGCCCGGTCAAAACCTGGGTCTTACTGTAGATCCCGACTACCCGTAACCAAACGAGTCCATATATATATATATATATATATATATTCCACTCTCAAAATCCAGTTTTTATTTTTCAAAACATACACAAAAATCCCCAAAATTTCTCTTTGATTTTCATAAACTTGATGTTAAATCTAATATATAATCATGTCATATAGTTGGAAATTGATCAAAATCACTTACCCAATAATTGTGTGTGAAAATCCCCTCTTCAAATCGCCTCCTACCAAGTATAGGGTTTTATAAAGAGAGAAATGAGATCAAATCCCGTCTTCCCAACCCTTTTGTTCAGGTGCAGATGTTGCAATTGCAATAAATTGTGAACCCTCGCAATTGTGAAGAAGGACTCGCAATTGCAGCACTTGACAAACTAGAGGGATTTTCGCAATTGCGAAACTGGCTTTGCAGTTGCGAAGCATGCTCCCATCGAAAATGCGATCTTTTAATCACAAATATGAAACCACCCTAGCTAGACTACCTTCGCAAATGCGAGTGAGGCATCACAATTACGATACCTGATCCCTACTGTTCACTTCGCAATTGCGAGGCCGGTGCTCACAATTGCGATAACTGGAGCACCAGCACACTAGCAACCCAAAATGAGTTTATCCATTCCGAAATACTTCCAAAACTCACCCGAGCCCTTAGAGCTCCAAACTAAACATCCACAAAAGTCTAAAAATATTATACAAACTTGATCGGGCGATCAAAACACCAAAATAATATCTAGAACCACAAATCGGATATCAAAATGCATGAATTTCAAAATAAAACTCAAGAACCTCTAGAATTGCATCCAAGCGTCCGAATCCTATCAAACCGACTCCGAATGACACCAAATTTTGCAAACAAGTTCCAAATAGAAAAATAGACCTATTCCAAGTCCCAAACCCAAAATCCAAACCCGATAGCTAAATAGTCAACCTAGAGTCAAACTTAAGGAAATATCTAAACCTCAAATTGCCAACTTTCGATAAAACAAGCCAAACCAACATAAGGACCTCCGAATTCAATTTCGGACATACGCTCAAGTCCAAAATCCCGATATCAACCTATCAGAGCCATCAATACACCAATCCGGGGTCGTTTCGCAGAAGTCAAACATTGGTTAACACTTCTAACTTAGGCTTCCAAACCAAGAGCCAAAGGGTCCAATCAACCCAAAACCTTCTCGTAACGAGACTAACCATCCCCTCAAGTCATAAAATCACAAATGCAAATGTGTGAAGCATCAAAAGGGGAAACGGAACACAAGTACACAAAATGATCGGTTGGTTCTTCACATTCTCCCCCTCTTAAAACAAACATTCATCCTCGAACGTGCATAGAGACATACCTGAGGTGACAAAAAGGTGAGGATAACGGCTACGCATATCATGATCGGTCTCCCAAGTTGCCTTCCCAATCGTTTGACCTCTCCATTAAACCTTCATTGAAGCAATATTCTTTGACCTCAGCTTTCTGACCTACCTTTCCAAGATAGCTACCGACTCCTTGTCATAAGTCAAATCCGTGTCCAATTAAATCGAGCTAAAATCTAACACATGTGATGGATCACCATAATACTTCTGGAGCATGAAAACATGGAACACCAAGTGAATTGCCGATAAGATGGGTGGCAATGCAAGTCTGTAGGCCATCTCACCAACTCACTCAAGGATCTCAAAAGGACCAATATATCTAGGGCTAACTTACCCTTCTTCACATATGAAGCCAATCCTGAATCAACTTGACTTTCTCCAATGAATACTGAACCAAATCAATGCCCAACAACCTAGCCTCTCCCGACTCAAACCAACCAGTTGAAGAACGACACCGCCTCCCATATAACATCTCATAAGCAACCATCTGAATACTTGATTGGTAGTTGTTGTTGTAGGCAAACTTTACAAGTGGTAAAAACTAATCCATGAACCCCCGAAATCCATAACACAAGCATATAGCGTATCCTCCAAGTTTTGAATGGTGCACTCGGATTGCCCGTCCGTCTGAGGCGCTATGTCATGCTCAGATTGACTTGTGTTCCTAACTCATGCTACACACCTCTCCAGAAACCGATGTGAAATGCATGCCTCGATCGGAGATAATAGACACCATCACACCATGAAGACGAATAATCTCACAGATATAGATTTGAATCAACTACTCTAAAGAATAGGTAGTCACAACTGGAATGAAGTGTGCAGACTTGGTCAGTCTGTCCATAATAACCCACACTGCATCAAATTTCTTCAAAGTCCATGGGAGCCCAACAATGAAATTCATGTTGATATGATGTCACTTCCACTCTGGAACCTCATGTCTTTGAAGCAAACCACCGGTCCGCTGATGCTCGTACTTCACCTGCTGACAGTTTGAACATCGAGCCACATACTCACTATATATTTCTTCATTCTTCTCCACCAGTAGTGATTCCTCAAGTCCTGATACATTTTAGAAGCACCTGGATGAATGGGATACCGCGAACTATGGGCCTCCTCAAGGATCAAATCACGCAACCCATCCATATTGGATACACAAATCTAGCCCTACATCCTCAGCACCCCATCATCTCTAATAGAAACCTCCTTAGCATCACTGTGCTGCACCGTGTCCTTAAGGACAAGGAAATGGGGGTCATCATACTGAAGCACCTTGATGCGCTCATACAAAGAAGATCGAGAAACCACGCAAGTAAGAACCCAACTAGGCTCCAAAACATCCAACCTCACAAACTGATTGGCCAAAGCCTGAACATCTAATGCTAACGGACTCTCTCCAACTGGAATATATGCAAGGCTATCAATACTCTCAGCCTTTCTACTCAAGGCATCAGCCACCACACTGGCTTTCTCGGATGATACATAATGGTAATATCATATTTTTTTAACAGCTCTATCCACCTCCGCTACCTCAAGTTAAGATCTTTTTGTCACACCTCCTTTTTACCACCCCCGGAAGGGAGTAAGGGAGTTTTTTCCAATAAAAGTGACAATCGAAATGGGATTATTTTTTAAGTTCAGAGTCGCCACTTGGGAGAATTTATGGTGTCCCCAGTCACCAGTTCAAATCCCGCATCGAGGAAAGATTGACTCTGTTTGACAGTCCGCGAACACAGAAATCCGGGTAAGGAATTCTGTTAACCCGGGAGAAGGTGTTAGGTATTCCCGGGTTCTGTGGTTTTAGCACGGTCGCTCAACTGTTATTATTGGTTTATTATCTGATTTTAACACATGTTTTAGCCTACGGTAGATTTTAATTTATTAACCGCTTTTAATCATTTTTAAGAAGATTCAACGCTATTTAAAACACGCCTTGGACCACGCCACATGAAATGCACCCGCGGTCCGCGACACATTTTATCTAACGTTGTTGAGATTTAGATTTGGGTCACATGAAATGCACACCCGAGTTTAAGGAAGTTAATTTAAATTACGCGCCTAAAGCAACTACGCACTTTCAAGTTTGCGAGGGCCATGGAAAATTCAACTAAATGGCACACCTCGATTTCTAAAGGATTAAAATTAATTAAGTGAGGGCCATGAGTTTTGAGATTTTATTTAGCATGGCACGCCTCAAATTATTCTAATAGAGGGGTCTCTAATTTTGATCTTTTGAGGGCCATAAATTGTAACTTATCTAATATAGCTCGCCTCAAGCTAAACTAAAGTCACGATCAATTAAAAAGAAAATTGAAATTCAGCCAGGTTGTATTCCATTTACACTGTTCCAAACCAAACCTACGTGATGCGTTATCTACAATTAAACTTGAGGGGGCGGGGGGAATAAATCCAAACTTGACAGCTCTGAAAGCCAAAACATCCTCTAAAAGGAGTTGGGCTGGAGGGACAGCCCAAGGTTGGGAGTGCAAAATGGGAAGCCTCGAGGACTTAGCTGGGCCAACTCGGTGTCTCAATAGGAGAATTGTGGATCATTCAAAGCAGACTCTATCATCATGAAGACCCCAAATCAATTTAACGTAAATGAAAAGGAAGAGAGGCAAAGAGGTAGACATTAATTTGAAGCAAACCATCATTAGGCAGGGCCAACTCGAATTTGGGGCCAAGCCATTCCCTGAAGCTTATTACCATATTGTTACACATCTTGATAATTCTAACAAAACATGCTATTGATCAACATAAGAGGACCATTTTCTGAAATTTTACTCCAGGACTAATCCTCACTCTATTTATCATGCTTAACAGTATAGCCATGCGATTTCACATTCAAATGAGCTCTTGCAAAACAGCTCCAAACAATTATGATCATTAAGTAGCCAACTATCAAGCATTATGAATCAGACAAGGTCCTGAATTGTGTATATCATACAGTCAAAATCAAACACCTGACATGAAAGATTTAATCCGAAAAAACTGAACCTACATACTAACTGGAGATCGACACAGCCTCAAAATACTGTCAGCAACATGTGTGAATTCCATAGATCATACAATAAAACTTAATGTAATGCAGGTAACAAGCTAGAATCTAAAGAAATTCAATTAATATTATGCTTAAACTCCACATTTGAGTACATGCTTCAGTTTTGAGCTTCAATAGACAATAAGGTCCAGAAGGTGTACCTGAATATCAAAAGAAACCAAAGAAAAGTGAGGACCTAGCAGCAGTAACAGAGCAGATGAATCAGCAGCTCCAAAACACAACCAGGCTCAGATCTTAAACCATTTTTACCCAGATAAACAAGAGTTCTTCGAGGCTTTTGAATTCCAGCTAACACTTGAAACTAAAGAGCAGATTTGGAACTAATTTCCAACCCAAAGATGCAGAAATTTCAATGTATTTTCAGAACAACTCTCTCAGCCATTTTCTGATTTTTCTAGTGTTCTCCTAGAGTGTAATTCCAAGCAGTTTTTGACCCAAATTAATGCAGAGAATTTTTCAGTCTTTTAGGGTGTGAGGATCCCTGTGCTGAATAAGGGAAAGGCCTTATTTGTAAGGCAGGGGTCTGTTGTGTGCCTTCCAAGGCAAGGCAATGGGATTTTCCCCAAAATACCCCTCATAGGGTATCTTTTCTCAACAGAAAATGGACAGTTGTCCTTTTCTCATTGGCTTCAGCACCTTAGCTAACCAAATGGGGCCAGCTGCCCTTGTTCTAGACTAATCTGATATTTTCCCAAAGAGATAAACAATAAATTACCCTTATACAGCCTGCTTATTACAGTCCCCCCTAACCCTTTATGACCCCTTTAAGTTTTCATACTTACAATTAGCCCCCTACAAATCCCTAAGGACTGACAAACGTGACCAATCAAAACAAACAGTCACCAATCGGATCAAAAGCAGACTCACAGGCCCAAAACTATGAACAACTTTAAAGTTTGAAAACAATCTTAAGATGAAACAAGTTCATAATGAACCCAGGCAACATGAACTTTATACCAGAAACATTTAAGCTAATTAAAACATGCCTAAGCAAATTAATAGAAGAATCAACTGCAACACCAACTTCAATTTAAACTAACATGATTTAACTGTTCTAAACACCTAATTTAATTGAGACGACTGCCTGAAATCTCAACAACCAGCAATTAACACTAACAACTTAACACTAAAACTAACAACAAAACTGAAACTAGTAATTAACACTAACAAAACTGAAACCTAAAGACAAAACAACTTAACTAAGGGATAGAAGAGAAGAACATAAATGACCTAGAGCTATACAAAGCATGGTTCCGAAAAATGAGAGTAATCCTAAACATGTGGGGAAAAAACCTAAAGAAAGGGAAGAGGAATAAAATTCTCGAAACAGTAAGGGAAACAAAGATTTACCTGAGGAGAGAATCAAGGGGTTCAACTCCCATTGGATTGATGCAAAGGGCCGAAACTATTTCGAAATGACCCGAAATTGAGGCTAATTAGTTATCCTTACCAAGAACAACTAACCAGCCTGTATTTCCGGCTAATTCGAAGCTTGAAAACAAATCGAGGATTTCTGACTTGTTGTAGATTTAGGATTTGGGGTTTTGGCAGGGGTATTTGGGAAATCGACGATGAAATCACGATGAGGGAGGCTCAAGGATGATGGGATTCGATTTTTGAGTAATTTAGGGAAGTTAGGTTTTTAATCGGGTTTTTTGATCTAAAATTCGAGCCAACCTAAAGGGATTCGAGGGTAGCTGATCGAAAATTGGTGAACGGGAGGACACGAGGATGCTGTGGTGTGAAGATGGGGGTGATTGGAGTGGTGTAGGGCGTCGCCGCCGGCGGAGGGTCTCAAGGCGGCGTCTCTAGGGTTTCAGAAGTTAGAGACGACGATGGGAGGGAGAGGTCTGAGGGGGGAGGGGGGTAGGGCTAGGTTCAGACAGTTTTATACGGGGGAGGGGTGGAGTTCCGGTTTGTTGGATCTTGTTGATCCAACTGTTGAAATGGGAAGGACTCAAACGGCGTCGTTTGGTTAGGCATGGGGACCAGACCGGGTTGGGGTGTGGGTTTGGGCTGGACTTGAGCGGGTATTGAGCAAAATAACGTTTGAGCCTAGGAATTTTAATTGAAATCCCAAAATTCTGACATCTTTTAATTCCTTTCTTTTTCTTTTTCAATTTTTATTTTCGAAAATTCTTTTTCTTTTCAAAAAGTAAAACCTAAATTAATTCCTAAACCAAATTATCCTACCAAATTAGATTAATTACTCAAAATAATATTTACCCCAACTAATCAATTACCAAATTAAAAGAAAACTACAAAATTCGAAGCTAAATCCAAAAATGAGTTATTTTTGTGATTTTTCTATTTTTTGTAAAACAACTAAATTACTAAAAATGCAAAATTAAATCCTAAATGCAAATGCAACGTATTTTTGTATTTTCATGAATTAACAAAATCAAACATGCGCAGACAAATGCAAATAATTAACAAAATGCTACAAAAATCTATGAAATTGCTAATAATGGGAAAAATCTATTGTCTTGAATTTATGGGAGTAATTCACATAGGGAAAAAATCACGTGCTCACACTTTTTGCTTAAATAAGTCTTGTAGACTCCAATGATCTGTGAATACTTCGCAAGACATGTCGTAGAGATAATGCCTCCAAATCTTCAATGCATATTCAATGGTTGCCAACTCTAAATCATGAACGGGGTCGGGCCATCTGAATGGAGCACCCTTCTAAGTCAATATAGTCAAAGGAGCTGCGATGGATGAAAAACCCTCCATAAAATGGCTATAATAACCAGCCAAGCCTAGAAAACACTGGATCTCATAAGTAGAAGATGGTCTGGGCCAACTCTGGACTACCCCCACCTTCTTCAGGTGCACCTTAATTCCCCCACTAGACACCACATGACCAAAAAATGCCACCGAATTAAGCCAAAACTCAAATTTGGAGAATTTGCATATAAATTCTTATCCCTCATGCCACTGAATCAACCCAGAATTCACACTTCAAAAATTTTGCATACAAATTCTTGTCTCTCAAGGTCTGGAGCACCATCCTTATATGTTGCACATGGTCCTCCCGGCTGCAAGAGTACACCAAGATGTCGTCAATAAACATAATGATAATTGAATGGAGATAGGGCTGGAATACAGTGTTTATTAGGTACATGAATGGTGTTGGGGTGTTAGTCAGCCCTAATGACATCACAAGGAACTCGTTGTGACCATACCTAGTCCTAAAAGCGATCTTCGGGATATCCGGATCCCGAATCTTCAACTGATAATAGCTTGACTGCAAATCAATCTTTGAGAACACTCGGGCACCTTGTAGCTGATCAAATAAGTCATCCATGCGTGGCAATGGATACCTGTTCTTCATTGTAACCTTGTTCAACTGCCTATAGTCAATATACATGTGCATAGAACCATCTATCTTATTTACAAATAAAATCGGAGCACCCCAAGGTGACACACTAGGCCGAATGAAACCCTTGTCCAGCAACTCTTGCAACTCCTCCTTCAACTCCGCCGGGACAATACGATATGGTGGAATAGAAATGGGTTGAGTACCCGGCAGCAAGTCAATACCAAAATTGATATCCCTATCGGGCGGCAGGGAAGATCTGCTGGAAATACATCTCAATCTTCTCTCACTACCAAAACTGACTGGACGATAGGAGTATCAATACTAAGATCTCTCATGAAGGCTAGGTATGCATCATACCCCTTCTCAACCATCTATTGTGCCTTAAGGAATGACACAACCCTGCTAGGAACATAATCCAAAGTACCTCTCTACTCAAACTGTGGTAAACCTGGCATAGCCAACGCCACCATCTTGGTGTGATAATCTAGAATAGCCTGATAGGGTGACAACTAGTCTAGTCCCAAGATAACATCAAAGTCTACCATACCGAGCAACAATAGATCAAGTCTGGTCTCAAAATCACCAATAACAACTAAACACGAATGATATACAGTCAATAACAATAGAATCTCCAACAGGAGTGGACACATAAACAGGAGAACTCAAATAATCACGAGATATACCCAAATATAGAGAAAAAATAAGATGATACATATGAGTAAGTAGATCATAGATCAATTAAGACTGATGCATCTCTATGACTAACCGGAACAACACCTGTGATAATTGTGTTTGACATAACCGCCTCCGTCCTACCCAGAAAACCATAACATTTGATCTGGCCTCCCCTTCTAGGGCGACCCCTACCCATCTGACCTCTACCCCTAGCTGGGTGTGCAGGTAGAGCGGTAACTGGAACAGTAAACACAGCTTGAGAAGTCTGGGTACCCTGTGGAATACGTGGAGCCTGAGTAGTCAGTGGAGGTGCACCCCTCTCGTCTGAATAATACCCATGGTGCGGAGAATATGGTGGCACTTCTCTAGAAAGCCTTGTGCATCCTATATAGCTAGGCCGTTGAAAGTAGGAGGGTGGTACTTTTTGTACCTCTCAAGTCTAAGCTCCTCCTCCTCAGATAATGGACCCGTTGCTCCGGGGCACGGGCCGCGGGAATTTAAGCTCCTCCCACAGCCTGAGAAGTGGCTGGTGCACGTGGAATCAACCCCGCCTGAGCTAGAGTACCAAACATGCTCAAGAACTGTTCGAGGGTCTCCTGAAGTGCAAGGGTGGCAACATGCGCCTCAGGTGCCTGCCCCCCAACTTAAGCTACTGGTGGCTCCTCTGTCGCAACTCGGGTAGATGCTTTGGCTGCACCACGTGCCCCTCCTTGTCCTCTACCCCTGCCCCAGCCTCTCACGGCTCTAGCAGGAGGCGCGGATGTCTGAACGTTGGATCCTGTGTTATGTGTTATCACCATCTATAAGAGAATGGAAAGACAAAGATTTGGAATTTCGAAGTCAACAAATTCGCACGATAAGGAATCAAAGAAATGTAGTTTCCTAACATTTCCATAGCCTCTCGAAGAGAAGTACAGACGTCTCCGTATCGTTCCGCGAGACTTTACTAAACCTGCATATGACTCATAACACCTATGAACCTAGAGCTTTCATAAAAACTTGTCACTACCCCAATCTGCCTCCGTAGGATGTCGTGATGGCACCTAGTCTCTAAGACTAGGTAAGCCTAACATACATGAAGAAATAATAGAAATAATAAAAGAACTTCAATCTAAACCAACCAGCTATCATAAAAGAACTTTACAACATAGCTGACAATAATTTCCAAAATCTTGTCAGAGTGAGTATGCAATAGAAACTAAGATAGAGGGTGACTCTGAGGCTTGCGAACGCTGGTAGGTATACCTTGAAGTTTTCGATCCAAAGTTCAACACACGAATGCCTAGGCTGGTATAAAGTAGCTAGATCTGCACAAAAAATATGTGCAGAAGCATAGTATGAGTACACCACAATGGTACCCAGTAAGTATCAAGCCTAACCTCGGTAGAGTAGTGACGTGGTCAGGTCAAAACACCTACTGGAATAAATAAAGAAACTGAACACGTATGGTACAGTATAATAATGGAAACAATGGAAATGATACAATAGAGAAATACAACAAGAATAGCTACACTGAAATTAAGGCAGTATAGGCATCACGGAGGAACACATAATAAGAATACCAAGAAAACGATGCAGACAAACACACGTGATGTAAATAAAGGGTAATGACAAGAATCACACCGATGTACCGCCTCGTAATCTCATTTCACAATCAAATTACAATCTTTCCTTATGTCACCACGGGAGCCTTACATTTAGTTTTAAAAATTATTTTCCCGAAATAGCTACCCGTGTTTTAGCCCACCTGATCACACCGCGTGACTTCAAGTAGTTCCCCTACTAGCAACATGCGTATCAACCCCACCTTATCTCACTGCATGCGTATCGACCCCCATCCTTATATCGGCACATGAGTATCAATATCACAACATATCACACATTGCACCTCAAGTGCCCAATACTACAACTTGCCAAAGAAGTCAATAATAACAATGCTTCCACAATTAAAAACCCATGGATCAACTAAAATGTGTACAAGAGTCTCAACAATAGCAAATGAAAGTGAATAGCTCAACAAGAATGGTATTTCAATAATTTTACAACTTTGCCTCAATGTGATCACGACTTTTACAACTTTGACGCCAAAACTCAAAAATAAAATATTCCAAGAAATAACAACATCAAGTAAGGTAACTCAACAGTTAAATATTTAACAAGGCAATAAGGAAATAGTAACTTCAACTAAGAATGTAAGGGCAAATAACAAGTAAGAGATGAGACAAGTATTAACAATATCAAGTAAGGCATGTAAGGATAGATTAACGGTGATGAAGATAACATGTTATGACAATTTGATTAAAGACATAAAGAGAATCCACATAGCTTTAACCGGTCAATTATCACATATAGCCTGTGTACCCACTCGTCACCTTGCGTACGGCTTTCACGTACCACAATTAACACAAAACAACACCAATCATAAGGAAAAATTTCTCCACACAAAGTTAGGCAAGATACTTAACTAAAACACGCTAATTCAATCCACTAGCAAGCCTTTACTCCGAATATCCAACTCTAAACGGCTCGAATCTAGCCAATATAACATTATACCATAAATACAAACAATATGAAACTATTCTGGATAATAAAAGCCCGTTTGGACATAAGAAATTTTTCTCTTTTTTAGAAATTTTTTTTTATGTCCAAACGCCCACTAAAGTTGCAATCATTAAATAAAATCAAAACGTCAACTCAAAAAGTCAACCTCGGACCCGCATCTCGAAACCCGACCAAACTTAAAAAATCCAAACACCCATTCGATAGCAAGTCCAACCATACTAAAATTACTCAATTCCGACCTCAATCAACATTCAAATCCTCAAAATATATTTTATGAAGTTTTCACAAATTTCACAAATTTTCAAACTCAAAGCACTAATTAAATGATAAAAACAATAATGGATTCATGTATAATAGCCAAATCTGAGTTAGAATCACTTACCCCGATCAAGTCCTTGAAAATATCTCTAAAAACCGAGCTCTCTAAGTCAAAAGATGAAGTATAAAATAAAACCTTGATTTGCCCTTTTTCTGCCCTGTAATTTTGCTTCTGCGAACCTACAACTGCTTTTCTGGCTCTGCACCTGTGAAAAAATCTATCGCAGGTGCGACTTCCACTTAAGCCAGAATTTATCGCTCCCGCGGTCATCAACCACTTCTGTGGTTGCGGTTCCACTTCTGCGGAGCATTGACCACTCATGTGAGCTCGCTTCTACGGCTCCCCACCGCACCTGCTATCAATTGCCAAAAGCCCAAATTTCGCATCTGTGGTGCCTTATGCGCTTCTGCGCGCCAAACTCCGCACTTACCATCCTTCCCTTGGCTGGCCCTCTTCTCTTCTGTGATAACTCTCACGCACCTGCGGCCAAACCCACCGCAGGTGCGATGACACTAGAACTTCAGCTGCTTCAGCAATCCTCAAAGTTCAAAAATGATCTCGATTCAATCTGATTCACACCGGGGTCTCGGGGACCCCGTCCGAACATACCAACAAGTTTCAAAACACATAGTAAACCTAGTCGAGGCCTAAAATAACATCACACAACATCGATTCTACGAATCGCAACCCAATTCAAGCCTATTGAAACCATGAACATCCAATTTCCAAAACTAACGCTGATTCATACCAAACCAACTCTGATTGACCTCAAATTTTGCACACAAGTCATAAATGACACAACAGACCTATTCCAACTTCCGAAATCAAAATTTGACCCCGATATCAATAAAGTCAACTCTCGGTCAAACTTCTCAACCTTTCAAACCTTCAACTTTCTAACTTTCACCAATTTATGCCAAAATGACCTATGGACCTCCAAATCAATATCTGAACATGCTCCTAAGTCCATAATCACCATACGAAGCTATTAGACTCGTCAAAAATTCATTCCGGGGTCGTCACACAAAAGTCAAACTCTAGTCAATCCTTTCAACTTAAGCCTCAAACTTTGGGACTAAGTGTCCCATTTCACTCCGAAACTCACCCAAAACCAAACCAACCACCTCAGCAAGTCACGTAACCACAATATAACATAGAGGAGGAAATAAATAGGGTAAAGAGGCTAAAATACTCAAAACGACCGGTCAGGTCGTTACAACCACAATTCTGATAAAGTATCACTTTCCACCAGATTTATAGAGTCATTAAGAATAGAGACCCGTGTCACATAAAATTGAGAAGACTTGACTCCTCGAGCCATGACTAATGAACCCTTGGTGAGCTTTCATTGGCCATTAAAGAGGGCATTATGGTAACCTTCATCGTCTAATCTTCCTGCGGAGCTCAAATTGAAAAGAAAGTCTGGAGCATGCTTGACATCTTGAAGAACTAACGTTGAACCCTTATTAGTTTTCAAACGAACTCTGCCAACACCAAACACCTTAACTTCACTAGCATTGCCCATCTTTAACATTTCAGAATCAACAGGAGTATAAGATGAGAAAAAGTCTTTTCTTAGTGTGACATGTAAGGTAGCTCCAGAATCTATTATCGAGCTCGTCTCATTGGATACCAAATTGATGACGTTTTTATCATAAGCAAAAAGAAGATCATCTCGAACAATAGCAGCAACATTGTTCTCATTATTTTCACCTTTCTTTCCTTCTCTAATGTCTTACTTCAACTTGTGGCAGAATCTTTTGATATGCCTTTTCTTACCACAGTGGTTGCACGTAATATTATGGTATTTGGACCTTGACTTACTTCTGCTTTTACCTTTGCTCCTCAAACCTCTTGTTCTATCTCTCCTCCGGTTTTCTATAACCAATACATCTGCTTATGAGGAAGAATCCTGAGACTTTCTCTTTACTTCCTCGTTCAACACACCACTTTTGGCATATTCCGTGGTCACCTTACTACCAGGAGCTGAATTTGTCAAAGAAATATGAAAATTTTTCCAAGAATCTGGCAGAGTATTAAGAAGCCAAAGTCCTTGTATCTCATCATTAAAATTAACTCCCATTCCGGACAGCTGATCAAGGACGCCCTGAAAATCATTTATGTGATCAAGGATAGGACTACCATCTGTGTATTTAAATGTCATCAATTATTTTAGTAGGAACAACTTGTTGTTCCCAATTTTTAAAGCATAAAGAGTCTAGCTTTTCCACAATGATCTCGCATGTGTCTCATTCACAATATGGTGGTTACGAACATTATCTTCAACCCATTGTTGTATATATTCACATACTTGCTGGTGCTCGACATCCCAATCTTCATAAGATAAACTCTCGGGTTTATGAGCTGCAAAAACTGGTAGATGCATCTTCTTCACGAACAACAAATCTTTCATCTTGCTATTTCAAACATTACAATTGCTCTCGTTAAACATACCATCTTGCTCATATTCGCCTTCATTCCGGAAAAAAACCTCAGATAAATAACCAAGGCTCTGATACCACTATTATGTCGAGGAAGAGGCAAACCCGAAAATAAAGAAATAAAGAACACCAAATTTAACGTGGAAAACCCTTCAATATCCTAAGTCAAAAATCACATCTCATATTTTTTTCTTGCACTTAATTTGAAATGTGAGAAGTGGATGAACTAATTGTCTGTTATATCAAAACCCAGCTTAACGGCAGGTTCAAAAAGTGGTGAAAACAACTATTTCAAAAAGTATTTACAAGTTTGCGCTTTTGCAATTCATCTTGAAAGATAACCCACAATTTCATAACAGACTTCATTGTGATCTTGGGTGGAAAATCAACTCTTTCCCGTAGACATGTGATCAATCCCAACTTTTTCAACTTTTTGTGTCCACAAACTTAACATTTTCAAGAATGGATAGACTATCAGTATTATCCTTTTCATCTTCCAGATCCTCGATTTCATGACTTTCTCTTATAATACATCAGGAATGTCGTCTTGTACTTCATTTCCTTGCTTTTCTCCAACACCAGATCAACCTGCTCGATTGTATGTGGAGACTATAGGAGTCTGCTTCTTCAGCTTCTTGACCATAAGTAAACTTGTCTAGTTGATTGTTTGGGACTTCAATATTTTATTTTGTCCTATGTACTTTCTCTCTATTAAAAAGCTCGTTTGGTTTTATTTATTAGATCATTAATATTTTTCTATTTCATAACTACTTTTACCCTTCTGCGAGCAGCATCAGGAGATCACAACACCGATTTACGTTTAGTATCAAAAAAAGTATTTAACTAACCAAAGTGATCTCGAACATTCTCTTGTCAATACCATAACGGTAAACAAAGAAAATCACAAAACAAGACATGAAAAATAATACATTGCTTTCGAATAAATCAGAATAAGCATAATTTAGGTTTAAACCTGTAACTGTTCTTCAACTGCATTGGTTCAAATCGTGGTTCTAGAATGGCAAGAAATTACTTCAATTCTCTTTTAGGTTCATCAAGCATCACAATTACGAAAAATAAGGCTTGGGTGTATACAGTCAAAATCAAGGAGCCCGATTTCGAAGTCTTAAATTGGGCTATGAGTCCGAGTCCGGGCAACTCAAAGTGGAGGTCGGATCCGGCCAAAGAACACACACCTCGGGGAAGCAGATCGAAGGCCTGGCACGACCTACGTCGAGGGAAGCACAAATCTCTAAGGCACTCAAGAAAGAGCGGGAATTTCTCAAGGACACGTGGATCAGGGCATAAATTATAGGATAAGATTCGTACTAAATAGTACAAGTCCATACTAGGTCATTATACAGCTGTACCAATAGAATTTTTTATCATAATTGGAAATGTATCATATTAGGGTTCTCCCCTCCTATATAAAAAGGACCCCAATCATTTGTAAGAGACACATTATTCACTGCAATAGAACATTCTACTCTGCTCTCCTTGTTTAACGTGCTCAACAATTGTTCTTCAGCTTTATTGTCTTTACTCTATTATTCATACTCTATTGTTCTTAACTGACCTCGAGGTCTCTGGGATTGCCAAGTTCGAGGCCCTTATTGCTCCAACAACACTGATTTGGTTTACAATTTCTTCTTGCTTTAGCTTGATATTACTTATATAATCACTAGTATTAGAATATATCACATATCTTTAAAATCACAAATTATCTTTAATTGTTACTCATATTTTTCGAGGTAAACAGTTTGGCGCCCACCGCGGGGCTAAAGATAATAGTGATTATTTTAGTGCTAGTTTTCTTATAACACACGTTATTTTCTTCACACTTTTTCTTGTCAAAGATTTTTTGATTTTAGGCCAAAATATGTCTATCACACAAAACGCACCTGCTCATGACAGTGAGGGACTCGGGGAAAACAGCGGTATAGGGGTCGGTGTACCACCCATAAACACTGAGAGAGTGCCAAACGTGGAGCCAGTTGATATCAGTTGGCACAACGCTCTGAACACGGACGCAGGCACAGACCCCGTAAGGAATGCACACGGGGAAGCCCGAGCCGGAGGCCAGGAAATGCGAGGATGGAAGAAGGAGGAGTCAACCTCCATGTGATATTCGAGATGCTGCAAGCTCAGTAAATCACCATCGCTCAACTTCAGAGTCAGAACAGAACAGAACTCCTAACACTACCGAACCAATGAAAGCCCGACGCGAACTAACGCTAGAAAGGCCCAATGAAAGTGGCTCGGGGACTAACCCCACAATCATGAAAATGCTCGAGGAACTGACTAAAAGGGTCGAGTTAGGAGAAAAGAAGATAGAAGACAACGATAAAAAGGTGGAAACTTACAACTCCGGGTAGACCAGATACCGGGAGCACCTCCAGTTTTGAAGGGTCTAGATGCCAAAAAATTCATACAGAAACCGTTCCCCCCAAGTGCGGCTCCAATTCCCATTTCCAAGAAGTTTCGCATGCCCGATATACCGAAATATAACGGACAACTGACCCTAACGAACATATTACTTCATACACTTGTGGAATCAAAGGAAATGACTTGAATGACGATGAAATCGAGTCAGTTTTATTGAAAAAGTTTGGGAAAACACTATCAATAGGAGCTATGCTCCGGTATCACATCTTAGCTCCTAACTCCATTGATTCATTCGCTATATTGGCGGACGCCTTCGCGAATGCACACGTCGGGGCCATAAAGGTGGCCACAAGAAAATCGGACGTCTTCAAAATAAAACAAAGGGATGACGAGATGCTGAGGGAGTTCGTGTCCCGATTTCAGATAGAAAGGATGGAATTACCACCGATCTCCGATGACTGGGCAGTTCAGGCCTTTATGCAAGGTTTGAATGAAAGGAGCTTGATTGCATCTCGACATCTAAAGCAGAACTTGATTGAATATCCAGCTGGACATGGTCGGATGTGCACAATCATTATCAGTCAAAAATTAGGGTCGAGGACAACCAGTTGGGAGCCCACTCGGGCTCAGTTCATCCTAGCAGATTCACAACTAAGCCCCCGAGGGACACAGACCGGGGATCAAGGTTCCACAAAGAACGGTATCAACCGTATGTTGAAGATCGAAGGAACATTTCAAGACGTAAAATACCTTAGAATGATCGAAGAGCATATCGAGGCCAAAGTTCTCGGGGGCTCGTGAGCAAAATCGGGTTTGATACGCGCTCGGGACCGGTGGGGACACCCAGATTATCAGAATACAACTTTATTATCGACGCCTCGGGTATCGTCTCGGCCATTGGCAAAATTAGAGATGCTAGATGGCCCAAGCCTATACTGACCGATCCTTCTCAGAGGAACCCCAACTTAATGTGTAAGTACCATGGAACTCACGGGCATAAGACCGAGGATTGCAGGCAGCTCAGAGAGGAGGTATCCCGATTGTACAACGAGGGGCATCTTCGCGAATTCCTCAACGATCGGGCCAAGAATCATTTCCGAGAAAGAGATACAAACAGGAAGAATGAACCCGAAGAACCTCAACATGTCATTCACATGATCATCGGTGGAGTCGATGTCCCACAGGGACCTATATTCAAACGTACCAAAGTATCCAACACAAAGGAAAAATGGACTCGGAACTATGCACTCGAGGACGCTCTATCGTTCTGTGACGAGGAAGCAGAGGACGTGTCCCAACCTCACAACGACGCCTTGGTAATATCTATCCTTTTAAATAAAGTTCAGGTTAAACGTGTTTTGGTGGACCCATGTAGTTCTGCGAACATAATTAGATCGAGGGTCGTGAAATAACTCGGCCTGCAAGATCAGATTGTACCCGCATCTCGGGTGCTGAATGGCTTCAACATGGCAAGCAAAACAACGAAGGGAGAAATTATCTTGCCAGTAAACGTAGCGGGGACCATACAAGACACCAGGTTCCATGTCATCGAAGGTGACATGAGGTATAACGCACTCCTCAGGAGACCATGGATATACAACATGAGGGCAGTGCCTTCGACTCTCAGCTAGATGATGAAATTCCCGATAGAGAAAGGAGTGAAAACAGTCCACGGGGAATAACATGCTGCAAAAGAGATGTTTGCAATCAAGGAAGTGGTGCCGATACCGGAACCCTTGGCCTCGGGGAAGTCGAGCTCCAAAGGTAAGCAGGTGGCTAAGTAGTAATCACAGCTCCAAGCCTCGACGGAAGCAAAATAATAGGTAACAGAAGGCGAAGAAGGGAACTCCCCAGATCCTCGAACCTTCGTTGTTCCCGAGAAGCCCGATGCTACCAAGTCAACCGCTCAAGAGAAAGGTACACCTGGGAACGAGATTAATCCCCACACTCAGGAAAAAACTCATTTAGTTTCTTATTGATAATATAGATCGCATTGCTTTGTCCCGTTTAAATATGACAGGGATTCCGCTCGAAGAATAAACAGGTAAAATAATGAAAGCTTATATTGATGATATGACTGGTCAAGTCCCTGTGCGCAGAGGACCACTTTAATTCATTTACAGGAAACAGTTAACGTTTCGTGGCAATGCGACACGAAGCTCAACCGAGAGAAACGTGCCTTCAGGGTTAGCACGGGTAAGTTTCTCGGCTTCATGGTGTCAGATCGGGGCATCAGAATCATCCCCGACCAGGTGGACTTTCGAAGATATTACGATCGCGGATAGCAAGATAGGACCACATTGAGCCCTCGGAGTCATTGGTAAAGAATTTTACAAGCCCGGCATGATGGGATCTCTCAAAGGCGCATGATCTCGAAGACACCCTTTTTACACGAAGGCCTTAGGTTTTAAAGCATACGTTGCACTCTTTTTCCCTAGGCTCGGGTTTTTTCCCAAATGGGTTTTACCGGCAAGGTTTTTAACGAGGCAACAACTATGTCCTGCCTAAGGAAAACTCAACAGTATCCAAGGTTTCTTTTTAATCAACCTCGAATACTAGGGGGCATCACCCTCGGAGGTCATATTTTCAAGGAAAATACTTCATGCCTAAGAGAACCTCGATAGGAAAACTTTGTAATGGGCCAAACGGTCAGATGAACCGTGACCATATAGCAGTCAATCCCCAATAGCAAAGCATGTACACATGTACCAATTATGTTAATATCAAAAAGAATTTTTTGTCTCAAAGAAGTCTACTATTACACGAACTCTACACTCATAATCCTACGGGAAACGGCTCAAGAGCCAAAGCATGAAAACATCCCGAATACTCGAGGACTGTCATCGATAGTCAGTACATCCGAGTCATCGAAAATTCAAACTTATAAGACCTCAAAGAGGCACCCCCTCGAAACAAAGGTCAAGGCCAATGTGCTCAGGGACTAGCTTTTCGAACAAGTTCGGGAAGTTATCGGGAAACAAACCCAAGGGATATAACCGAAGGCTACGACTGTACTAAAGACTACGGTCATATGAAGGCTACGGCCAAAGTAATGCGGCTCGAAGACGTCTGACTTCTACTATAAATTAAAGGCCTTCAAACATTGAAAAACTGGTTAAATCAGGCTACCCTTGGCAAAAGAAAAATATGAAGGTCTTCGATAAATCCAGTCCCCGAAAAATCTGAAGGCCTCGATAAATTCGGCCCTCAAAATATCCAAGGGCTTCACTAACATCAGCCTTTGGAGATACCTCAAGATGTATTCGATTATGGTTACATAAACAAATCAATAATAAGGTTCCGGCATGTCGGACCTTCGAAAAAACCTATGGGTACAAAAAACACATGCTAAGGCAGAATTAAACTTTCACTAAGTCTTTTAAGCCGAAATGAGGGAAAATTTATATAGCCATTCTAAGAGGCCGAATCGGCCCAACTTAAAGAGCCTAAGGGCCGATATATAAGAGCCCAAGGGCCAACTTAAAGAGCCCAAGGGCCGATATATAAGAGCCTAAGGGCCAACTTCGAAAGGCTTAAGGGCCAAAAACGTATTATACAGGACTCTGTTCTCACTTGACCTGGACTCAAGAGTCGTGGTATCCCGAGATTTAGTCGGATCGATTTAAACTTAGCTCAAGGATTACTATTTCTATCAATAAGGATCTAAGGGTTTACTATATCCCGAGCCCAAGCCAATTCCAGGGCCAATCATTCAAGTTATGCAAAAGAGGTATTCCATAAATCAAAACGATATGAAATCCACCGCAAGTCGAAAATGAGATAAAGAGTTCCTATTATATTTCCAAAAGATGATTACAGGGGATGTTCTCAAAAGGATATTTGTGCAAAAACAAAATAAGGAAAACTAAAACTACTCCGGAGTTACATCTTCGGGAGCTGCATCTTCGAAAGACTCATCCCCATAGACTTCGCCCTCATCTCCTCCACTCTCGGAGCCACTAGTTGAATCATCCTCATCGGAAAGCAGAGCGGCAGGCTCTTCTTCCAAAATCTTCGCCCTTTCAATATCGGCGGAGAGATAGAAGCCGCGGGCGTGTACCTCCTCGAGGGTAGTTCTCCGAGATTGACACCTAACATGATCAAGTGCCCTCGATAACTTAACTTCTGCTGCAGAAGAGATCTCCTTAGCCCGAACATTAGCCGCTTCAGCATCGGCTCAATACGAAGACATAATTGCCTCAGCATCAGACCTAGCCTTAGCCAACTCAGCAGCGGATTTAGCTTTAAGATCCTCGATGTCACGGCCTCGAGCTAGGCTCTCCCCCCTCACACTTTGAAACTGATGTTTGAGGGAAGCCAAATTTCTAGAAGAGTTTCTTTCTCGGAGGCAAGATCATCCATGCTCTACCTCCACCCCAAGGTCTCGGCTTTTTTTATTGTTAGCTCTTCCTGAAGCCGCGCCACCAAGTTGGCCTTCTCATAAAATACAAAATCAAAGGTATTTGACGTCAAGACAAGCAAGTTCATAACAGGTCCACAAAGGTTATATTACCTTCTCAACATACTCGACCAGCCCTTGGTGAGCCTGTGCCAATTCAACTCGAAAATCGCTGATCTCCGCTTCTTTCTTAGCATAGAGGGCTCTAAGATCGTCCCTCTCTTTCGAGACCTTTTTTAGTTCAGCCGCACATCGAGCAAGATTGGTTCGAGACTTGGAAAACGCCTTTTTATGGAGCACCACAGCCTTCATATAAAAGGAGGAAAAATGGATTTAGAGACAGCGAAAGTGCAGGTGCAGGCATAACAAACAGGAAACTCACTTGTTTGAAGAGTCGACGAGCCTCATCGAAAATAAAAAAGGCGTTTGGGTCGGGGCCATCTTAGAGCCCAGCAAAGAATTCTCGAAAGATGTCATGACCATCATGGCTTGTTTCCACTTCAGAAGACCTCATATTCTGAGCATCCTGAATCTGCCCATCGGAGAACTCGGGGCCAAGAGGTGAATCATCTACATTGATTACCCAGAACGACATACTTGGGGAGTTCTCTTTATTTTGAGGAAGCTCGGGACTGGACCATTTGGCCTCACCCTCCTGATGGCCTCCTAGGCGAGGTTCCCTTTTTCTACACGACAGCTCGTGGGCTTTATTTGTACTCCCCTCAGAAATCTCTTCGATTTTGGAAGGCACCGCATCGACCTTCACCGGTTCGACGGATTCCGGAGTACCAACATTTCTTCTTTCGCGAGCCACTAGCAGGCAATCGTCATCTTCTTCTTCTTCCTCCTGGTCCCGTAGGCGTTGTGCCGTTTCCAGAGATAAGACCACTGTATCTACCTTGGATCTTTGAGCCACACTTTTCTTAGGCTTCGGGGGATTCGCGGACGACTCTTTTTTTCTCTTTCTTTCCTTAGAAGACTTCAGAACTTCTTCGTCATCATCCGAAGCCTACCGTATGGCAACGACATCTCCAAGACCTATAGAGAACTGAAATATACTCTTCCGATCTGAGAAGTGCAAGGAAACAAACAAGGGAGCTCACCATGATTTTTGGCCTCCCATCGACCTTTGGCCAAATCTCGCCAACAACGCTCCGAGTAGGAGGAAGTAGAAGCCAACCTTCGAACCCAGCCTTCTAGGTGTGGGACCCCACCAGGAAACCAAGCAGTGGTTGCACCATCGGAAAAGGGTTAGTCCGAGAAAAAGGATGAAGCCAAGAAAAAGAAAAGAGAGAATGATGCAAACTCGCCATGTACTTACGCTTTGTGTTCCACTCCTCGGGGAACAATATCCAATCAACAGGAATCAGATCGGAGGACCTGACTAGGACGAACCTGCTCATCCATCCACGATCTTTGTCCTCATCGATGCTAGAGAAGAGAGATTTTAAGGATCGGCATTGCAACTTTATAAAACACCCACGATAAAGTCGGGGACTGTACAGTCTGATCAGATGATCGAGGGTAAAAGTCATCCCCTCAATTTGGTTCGAAAAGAACCTAATCAAGTAAATGATTCACCAGAAGGAGGGGTAGATCTGGCCAAGCATCACTCGGTATCGTTGACAAAAGTCAAGAATCACCGAATCTATGGGACGCTGAGCCGGGATTGCAAGACCCAACGTAAATGGGTAGGTATATACGCTCAAGTACCCCACTTTATATGTAGTGATGTCCTCCTCGGAGGAAGGGATCACTATTTCTTTATCATCCCACTTACAGTCCTCCTTTACTTGCCCGAGCTCGGCCTCGGTCACCAAGCAAACATATCGAGACATGGGCTCGGATCAGCGTGGTGTTGATGTGGGTTTATCGATTTTGAAATCGGATGTTATTTCACATGGCGGAGGGATGCACTCTTCAATACGAGGGGGTACTACCGGTTTGCTCTTGGTTGATCGGGAAGATGAAGAAGCTTTTTCTTTTTGAGAGACCGGTTTAGAGGTGTTAGCCATCGCAAGTGCGGAAGACCCAAGAAAATGAAGAAGTGTTGACAGTAAATAGAAGGGAGAATTCAAGGAAATGGGAAAAGGCTAATAAGACTTTCAGAACAATATGAAAATGAAAGTTTGTAAGGTTGTGGAATTAGCCTATTTATAGAGATCACTTAAGCGTGCTGGGGAAGCCAAAAGGTCGACCGTCAGCCGCCCCCAATTAATGATTTTGGGAATCATACAAAAAGCAACTTTTCAGTCACTTCAACCGCTTATGTCATGATATTGGCATCATGACCAAGGCATCGGGAATTAATTTTTCAAAAATCATAAAGGGCAGCCTACAAGTCGAGTTCGAGCAAACACTCACTTGACTATTAAGCCCAAGGGCTACCCGAGTTCGAGCAAATTCTCATTCGAGGACTATCTATAAAGCCTAAGGGCTAACTTTATTTCGGGTTTGAGCGAACAGTCACTCGACTACTAAGCCCAAGGGCTATCCGAGTTCGAGCAAATTCTCACTCGGGGACTACGAAAAGATCTAAGGATTAACTTCATATCGAGATCTTGCTCTCACCCAACTCGAGCTCGGGGATCATGATGTTCGGGGTTCACATTTAAGCTCAACTTGAAGATTAACGAGAACCTCGAGGGGTACTATATTAAAAACCTAAAGGTTTATTATGTTCTGAGCTCGATATTTGGGCTAGCTATTGAAACCATCTCATCAAAGTCTTTTACGAATAAAGATAGAGTAAAATTCAGCACGAACCAGAAGGGATACAAAAGGATCCTTTTTTGCTTCCAAGAAATATTTACAAATTACAGCTACGGCACCCACGAAGGATGTTTACACAGGAGCAAAGAAGCAAAAAACAAAGTTGAAAAAAAAGAACCTAATCCACTTTTAAGACCACGTCCTCGAGAGCATCGTCTTCGGAATTTCTTTCCTCGAGGGCACCATTCAGATCTTTGGAAATGTATATATAGGGCAGGAGGCCCTCGATAGATGTAATTATATCTCCAGCAGCCGAGATTGAACATTCCGTTGAAGTTTTGGGCCACCATACATTAAGAAAGAGCAAGCAAAAGGGAAAAACCAAAAGGGGCTGCAAGATGCACGAGCAACAGTCCAAGAATGTTCATCCTTAGAACTCTGTTCCGATGTGGGATGCAAAAGTTAGTAGATAATAGTGCCACCTCATTTCATGGAAAGCAAAAGGCATGAAGCGCCACACCAGGTTGAAGTTAAGATAGATGATCAGCAGTGTAAAGTTCGCATATCTTCTGATATGGAAGGGATCCGGTGGCTTTCTCTCGTTGTCTCGAGCCGAAGCTTTGAAAAGGAAAGCTTTGGCGTAACTGGTAAAGTCGCTGCCATGTGACCTTGTGGCCACAGATTTGAACCATGGAAATAGGTGATTAGAGGAAGAGCTAAATAAGGGAAAGGACTAAAGGTAGATGAAGAAGGAATAAGTGTAGTTGTTGTCAAGCAAAGTAACCTCTTATTAATAGAAAGCCAGCGACGAAACCGGCGGCGCAAGTAGCCGACAAAGGATGAAATGTATTTGACATTCTGGGGAAGCACACTGACATGATATTTCCGGTCACTTCAAGCGCCTACGTCACGGGCATGACGTCATTACAAGTGGTTCGGGGAGATCGGGGTTCAAATCGTTTCTTATCAACTTATTCTAAGAAATGTGGGGACTATCTGTATATGGTCAAAATCAAGAAGCCTGATTTCGAAGTCTTAAATTGGGCTATGAGTCCGAGTTCGGGCAACTCGAAGTGGAGGTCGGATCCGGCCAAAGAACACACACCTCGGGGAAGCAGATCGAAGGCCTGGCACGACCTATGTCGAGGGCAGCACAAATCTCGAAGGCACTCAAGAAAGAGCGGGAATTTCTCATGGCCACGTGGATCGGGGCATAAATTATAGGATAAGATTCTTACTAAATAGTACAAGTCCGAACTAGGTCGTTATATAGCTGTACCAATAGAATTTTTTATCATAATTGGAAATGTACCATATTAGGGTTCTTCCCTCCTATATAAAGGGGACCCCAATCATTTGTAAGAGACACATTATTCACTGCAATAGAACATTCTACTCTGCTCTCCTTGTTTAACGTGCTCAACAATTGTTCTTCAGCTTTATTGTCTTTACTCTATTGTTCTTAACTGACCTCGAGGTCTCTGGGATCGCCAAGCTCGAGGCCCTTATTGCTCCAACAACACTGATTTGGTTCACCATTTCTTCTTACTTTATCTTGATATTACTTATATAATCACTAGTATTAGAATATATCACATATCTTTAAAACCACAAATTATCTTTAATTGTTACTCTCATTTTTCGAGGTAAACATTGGGTTTTGTGGGATAATTTGGGAGTTAAAGCTCGATTTTGGGAGGGGTGGGGGGAGGGTGGGGAAGCTGGCTTTTATTTATATCAACAGTGGGAAAATGGTTTTTTCACTTAGTTGTAGAGTTTTAAGTTTGCCCAGAGGTTTTTAAAATTTTAAAAAGGCCACTGGCGAGACTTAGAGGGTGTTTGGCTAAGCTTATAAGCTGGTCAAACTAGCTTATAAGCACTTTACGGCTTATCTACGCGTTTGGTACAGTTAAAAGTGCTTATACGTCAAAACTAAGTCAAAAGCCATAAGCTGGTCACCCCCAGCTTATGAATTTTTAGCTTATAAGCACTTTAAGTTTGACCAAGATTTTTACTATTTTATCCTTAAAATATTTTTTTTAGAACAAAACTCTTACATTGATACTCACTGCCTCAACTATTGTTTCAACTCCCCCCCCCCCCCCCCCCACACCTTTTCAAGTATGCAATTCTCATTGACTATTTAAGGTAAGCAAATTATTTATTCCTTTGCATATTTGTATCTATGTGATTGTGTATTAATCTTTGAGCTGTATGTAATAAATGAGGACATATTAAATTTTTGGTGTATTGTTTTTAAGTATTGTGGTGATGAAGACAGTGTTTGTTTCTCTTTAAATATTTTGTCCTATTTAGGTTTATTTTTACTTTAATTATTATAACTTATGATTATATGCTTATCATAAAATAAATTATATTTATCATAAAAGTTATCTTATCTAAGCACAGTTGTATTTAAAATAAAATGACAAATAGAATATTCTGTATTTGAATCGATCTGGAATCTAAAATTTTGAAGAAATTACGCCCTCATAAGTGTAAATAGTTCTAAGGTTATTTAAGTCATTTTAACAGAAAAAGAGCTTATCAGCACTTTTTTCAAATACTGCAACAGCTTATTATCAATTTCAGCACTTATATCCAAACAGGTAACTGCTTATTTATTAAATCAGTTTCAGCACTTAGAAATGCTTTACAGCACCTAATGCTTATCAGCTACTTCAAATCAGCTTATCCAAACGGGCTCTTAAACATTCTCTAAGAATTTTCTTGGGCCAAAAATAAGAGAAAATAAATGGATAAATTCATAGATACCTACACAACCCAACTAACGTACCCGGTTGTACCCATTCCAAATTAGTTACTCGGTCTTACCTAACCTTTAACATATCATTAAATGATCAATCATCTTTTTTCATTTTAATTTTGCTTTGTATTTTTTAATTATTATTTTTCACCTCATTTAAACTTGTCATATGCAAAGTACAATCGTGGATACGTCACGACCCCAAACTCCCTCCGTAGGATGTCGTGATGGCACATAGTCTCTAAGACCAGGTAAGCCTATTACTATAACAATTAAGCTGTTATTAACAATGATAAATTGAAACGGATGTTAATATGTATACCGGTACAAGAGCAAAATGATCCTACGTGGAAATAATCATAACAACCTCCCAAGATTGGTAACACAGAGTCACGAACTCTAGTTAAGTACATGGAAAGATCTCACGGATCGAAATACAGTACTGTTCTAGTGACAAGATGACCGTACAATATAAGGAGGACTCCACGAGACTTCGACGACCAAGCAGCTCTATATTGAATCATTGCTATCAACAAGCTAACTAAGCCCGCCTCCGATATCTCCAATACATGGATATGCACAAAAATATGCAGAAGTGTAGTATGAGTACACTACGGTCAGTACTCCGTAAGTATCAAGAGTAACCTCGGTGGAGTAGTGACGAGGTACAAGTCAAGACATTCACTAGACAAAATAACTTGTGCAGTATAGAAATTTACAGTCAATAATGGAAGGCAGGAATCAGTAAATGGCAACAAGAATCAACATGTGATATAAATAGTAAGGCAATAGGAACACCATGAAAGTACCGTTAAAACCAAATAAGGAACACAATGACAACCAATAAATCAAGCCATTATAACACAAGTTTCACAACGAAATCACCCTGCGGTACTTCATCTCATAGTCACAAGTAACGGATCTCAACCCACCATCATGTACTCACGGCTCCTCGTGCCACATCTTGAATCACAACCGCACGGACAACTCACGTTCCAATATCTCAATCCGCCAGGTATGATCACAGGCTCACAATCACGATCCGCCTGACATTGTCACAAGCTCAATAGCAACATGAAAACAAATAATACAAGAACGCATGGGTATGATCAATAAATGTCAAGTTTCATATTCCTGGGCTAGTACAACTGGCATGCTACGGTGTATGCTTGTGCAAGTGTGCTACTGCAGCGCAAGTGAACAAGTAATGTCAAAGACATTGAGTAGCTCGTCGAGGCAACAAAACAAGTCACGCAAGGTGTATGGCATACACAAGGAAAGGCACACCATCACATGAAAATCACCAACACAATGTTCCCAAGCCATCACACATCATCTCTGATATTGTCACCCTTATCTCTACAATAGCCACTTGTATCACTCTGCCCTGACAATATCGTTTGCCACCATTATCTCTCTGATAGCCACTCGTATCACTCTGCCCTGACAATATCATTAGCCACCCTTATCTCTCTGATAGCCACTTGCATCACTCTGTATAATAGACACCTTTATCACTCCATACAATCAATAACATAATAGCCACCCTTATCACTCCATACAATCAACAATAGTGAATGCCACCCTTATACTCTGCATATCAACAACGGTGAAATGCCACCCTTATACTCCACATATCAACAACCAACCCACACAACAATTCTCAATGCTAACATCACAACAACACAACGTATTAACTCATAACACAAGTGCCCATAAGCCACAACCTTTCGAAAGATCCAACAATATCAATATTTTTGCAACAAATAGCCCATGACTGAAACACAATATGTAAAAAATCTCAATAACAACAAACAAACGAGAAAGTAACGCGCAAGGAACAATACCCCTTTTAAACACATCTTCAATTTAAAATAGATTAATGACTTTGATAACCTCAATTCCAATTTTTTGTTTAAGGATAATCTCAATAGTGAAAGTATTTCCATGAAATGACAAACTTTGAATTCTAGTGTGTGAATTATGCAAAAATGGAAGAGATGGAACGAACTAGTGCTACGTCTAAATGTATGAGAATAACCCGGCAACAAAAAGGATATCACGTACAAGAAAGGCAAACTTTAAATAAGGCAAACTCGACAAGTAAAGGATGTGACATCTCATGAAAAATCCACATAAAGCCTGTGATAGTAAACATGACGAATAAAAGATATGACAGGTGCCAACAATTCCAAATAAATACATAAAAGAAGCCTAAGAGTCTAAACCGGACAATTTTCACATATAAGCCCGAGTACGTACTCGTCACTTCGCATACACTGCTTTCACAAGACACAAATAGCACAAACGACTCAAATCCTAAGCAGTAGTTCCCCACACAAAGTTAGGCAAGATACTTACCTCAAAGAAGCTAAACCGATACTCTTAAATGACCTTCTCGATTGAAACAACCTCTGGACGGCTCCAATCTAGCAAAAATAACTCAATATCATAAATAAAAACCATAACAAATAGTTTTGGATAATAAAGCTTCGATCTTTAGTGAAAACTAAAAAGTCAACCCTAGGCTCGCACCTCAGAACTAGATATAATTAATAAAATGCGAACACATATTCCGATTCAAGTCCAACCATACCAAAAATATCCAATTTCGGCATCAAATCGGCCTTCATTCCTCGTTTTACATTTTTGAAACACTTTACAAAAATTCTCATTTCCTCTCATTCAATTCACTAATTTAATGATAAAAATAATTATGGAATCATGAAATATAATCAATTCCGGATAAGGAACACTTACCCCAATCCAACACGTGAAGAATCCTTCCAAAATCGCTGAAAACTGAGGCCTCTAACTCAAAAAGTGATAAAATAACCAAACCCTCGACATAAATACAATCTACCTAGAGATCCCGCTTTTGTGGTCAGAAGGTCGCTTCTGCGACAAATTATCCGCCTCTGCCGAAAAGCCTCGCCTCAGCCAAAGTTGCTTCTGCGATAGGGAATGCACTTTTGTGCTTCAATTTCTGCTTTTACGATTGAGCAGATGCGCCTAGACATCCGCTTATGCGCTCTTCCTCATCCAGCCTTGCTTCTGCTTCTGCGCTCCTTCTCTTCTACACCTGCGATCACCGCACCTACGCTCTGGGGTCCGCAGGTGCGACCACACCAGATCCTATCCAAACCAGCTCCACTCAACATGATCCAAATAGTTCGAAACTCGTCCGAAACACATTCAGGGACCCTATCCAAACATACCAACAAGTTCCATAACATAACACGAGCCTGTTTGAGACCCCTCAAATCACATCAAGCAGCATCAAAACTACTAGTCGCACCTCAAATCGAACTTAATGAACTTATAAACTTTCAATTTCTACAACTCGCGCTGAAATATATCAAATTAACCGAGAATGATGTCAAATTTTGCATGCAAGTCCCAAATGACATAACAGAGCTATCCCAACTCTCGGTATCGCAATCGAAGCCCGATATCAACTAAGTCAACTCCCGTTCAAACTTCTCAACCTTCCAAACCTTCAACTTTCCAATTTTCTCCAAAATGCATCAAATCAACCTACAGACCTCCGTATGCAAATCCAAACACACGACTAAGTGCAAAATCACCATACAAAGTTGTTGGAATCATCAAAACACCATTTCGGAGTCGTCCACACAATAGTCAAACTCCGGTCAAAGCTTTTCACTTACGCTTCTATAATAAGAATTATTTTTCCAAATCAATCCCGAATCATCCGAAACTCGAACTCGACCACACGCGCAAGTGATAATACATAATACAAAGCTGCTCCAAACCTTAAGCCACTGAACAAAATGCTAATTCTAAAAACGACCGGTCAGGTCGTTACATTCTCCCCCTCTTAAACAAACATTCGTCCTTGAACATGCCAAAAACCTTACTGAAATCATCAAATCACTAAATAAACTCACCATACATATACCCTCGAATGATCCCAAGTCACCCCAATCCATATAGGACTGACAACACCATCTCAACTGGAAAATTGTTCCTCCCACCCACACCAATAAGCCTTAGAACCGAATTCTTCACCATCCGATCATTCCCAAAGACCCAATTCCCTCATCAACACATGGTATCAGCCTCAACCAGCTGCAACAACTCATGCCTACACCCACAAGGTATGATCACACGACGTAATATATCGCCCATATGCCCATAATGACATCTCTAACCATTATAGCTGCCCAAATCAAATCCAGCACCGACAAATAACTTCATCTCAACAAAAACCTTATCTCAAACCTTCACAATGCTGAACAATGATGCAAATAACATGAAAATATCATAACCATTCACCCCATCAACAAGTCACATCTAACGCCACCTGGCACACACCTCGCAAGCTAACCCAACAAGCACATCGCGAGTATGACCAAATATGCAAGAGAAACACATGAGAGAATTACCAAACAAGCACTACATGCACAACTCCCTATCAGTACCATACTACGAATCAATTCAACAAAGGAGAATCAGAATATATGAACTAATCACGAGAATCTTATCCTAATACAACTCCACGGCGGCACGCCGCCGGATTCAAAGATATCAAACAGCATGAAAATTCGAGGATCCCATCCTCAACTCTGAATTACAAGTAAAATACACCTCACACCAACCAAAAACTTCCACTAACTCAATTTTGCAAAATAAAATCACAACACGTAACAGATTTCCCATACCGTTAGAGCACCTAAATCACAAATTGTAAACAAACCATCTAGAAATCACATCAAAACCTACCGTAATGAGTAACGGGAAATCACTTCTAGTCTCATAGCTCTAAATAGAGAACAAAACAAAACGATAGACACTAGCTACAACTAAAAATCTCCCAACATGGCTAAACACATAAGCGGGGTACAAAATCACGAAACTTACCCATATGGGAAGCAAGATAGGAGGACTCACCCCGATAAGCAGACTCGAATCAAAAGAAGAATGATGTTCCTCTATAACAATTGAAACCATACATGTAATGACACCATCTGGTGCAGCGACCTCAGCCATACCACGAAAAGCATATCAACGGGCTGGGCTTCCCCCTCTAGGGCGCCCTCTACCCACTTGTCCTCCACCCCTAACTAGCTATGAAGGTGGAGTAGCAACTGGAATGGGGCCCGTACCTTGAGTGCTCTAATGAAATCCGCCCCTCCCGAGTCTGGGATAATCTCTCATGATGTGCCTAGTATCACCAAACTCATAACACCACTCTGCCAGCGTGGCTGCTCGTACGGAGTCCATGCCGGATAATTAGAATAATCACTGTAGGAACTCTGTGCCGGTGGTGAGCTAAAAGATGACTGCCCCACATGAGTACCCATACTAACTGGAGCACTAGGAGTAGTCTGAAGTGCTGATTGGACTGGCCAACTGCCCGAGCCTCTGCCATGATGGGTCATAGCTGAAGAGTAGAATCCGTTGAACCCTCTAGAACCTCAAAACTTCTTGGTCTCCTTATCTTCCTTCTCCTCACCCCGAATACGCTCTAACATCACAGTAATCTCCACTACGTGCTGAAGTGGAGTATCAGTCTGCAACTCCCAAACTATGTAGAATCTGAGATCATAACTGAGTCCCTCAATAAATCTACAACTCGTTCTCTGACTGTAGGAACCAAAGTAGGTGCATGACGTGATAACTCACTGAACCTAATGGAATACTCTGAAACCGTTATGGTGCCTTGACGCAGCTACTCAAACTCTTTACGCCATGCAGGTCCACAAGAAATTCTCCAAAAACTTAGCCCAAGTGGGTGGTGTTGCATCGGCTGGTCTACCCTCCTCACAAACCTGCCACCACTGATACGCTACTCCCGACAACTGAAATTTAGCAAAAGCAACTCTGCTCACCTTCAGAATGACCATGGTGAGGAGAACACGGTGACACTTCTCTAGAAACCCATGTGCATCCTCGGTATTTGTGCCACTTAAATTAGGTGGAATATAACTATTGAACCTCTCAAGCCTCTTTTGCTCCTCCTCTGATGCTCCTGACCTGACCTCAGGCTAAACCCGAATAACAGGCTGCACCGGCACCAACCTGAAACCTTACCAATGTGAGCCCGCTACTCTGGAGTACGGGCAATGGGAGTCTAAGCTCCAGCCCTAGTCTGAGTGGTTGGGGCAACGGAGATCAACCCCGCCTGAGCCAATGTACCAAACATGCTCAGGAATTGCGCTAAAGTCTCCTGAAGTCTGGGGGTAACAACAGGCGCCTCCTAGGCCTGTCCCTCAACCGGAGTTACTGGGGGCTCCTCAATTGCTGCTCTGGCAGGTGCTCAACCTGTGGCACATTGATAAGTGGGGATTTTGACTACTTATTAGTGCTTTTTAGCTTTAGTTTTAGTCTAAAAGCGCGTAATTGTGTTCCCGAAAACTGATGAAATGTGCTTAATTGCAGGAATATTGGAAGATGAGCTCCCAAGAGGAAATTCAACTCAAGAAGGAGTAATCTGAACTCAAGGACAAAAAAAGTCACAAAAGATCAGAAGTGCGGACCGCAAAATATCATTTGCGGCCGCAGGTTGTGAAGAAATTCCCATCAGAGAAATGTGCAAAGTGTGGTCCGCACATGATATGGGCGGCCGCAGAAACTGGGTCAGAGCAAAATTTCAGAGAACCTGCATCTCAAGTCCAATAAAAGTACGGACCGCACAATTACTATGCGGCCGCAGAAGCGAAGCTACGCAGCCGCCGACATTATTATGCGGACCACAAAAGTAGAGCAGTGCGGCCGAAGTTCAGAATTATGCGGCTGCAGATTTTCGATCCTGTCAAGCTGAAGCAAAGTGCAGACCGCACATGGAGTTCTGCGGTCGCAGAACCTCCAAAAAAGGCTTTTTTGTCCGAAAATTCCAACCCTATTTAAATAGAAGAGTTTCACTTTTTAGGTCATGTTTTGACATCAGCCGCTATAGTAGACGGTTTCTTTTACTCGTTTTAGTAGTTTTTGCTATTTTGAGCTTTTTAAACATTGATTTCATCATTTTAATTATCAATATAGGTTTATATCATTTTTTCTTCTACTTCTTCTATTTTAAGCATGAGTAGCTAGATTTTCACTAGGGTTGTTGATAAGTGGGGATTTTGACTACTCAGTAGCGCCTTTTAGCTTTCATTTTAGTCTAAAAGCGTTTAATTATGTTCTCGAAAACCGATGAAATATGCTTAATTGCAAGAATATTGGAAAATGAGCCCCCAAGATGAAATCCAACTCAAGAAGGAGTGATTTGAACTCAAGGACAAAAAAAGGCACAAAAGTTCAGAAGTGCGGACCGTAGATTATCATCTGCGGCCGCAGATTGTGAAGGAACTCCTATCAAAGACATGTGCAAAGTGCAATCCGCACATGACATGTGCGATCGCAGAAACTGGGGAAGAGCAAAAGTTCAGAGAACCTGCATCTCAAGTTCAACAAAAGTGCGGACCACACAATTATTTTGCGGTCGCAGTCACATTTGTACGGTCCACAGAAAAGCAAAGTGCGGCTACACACACATTTGTGCGGGCATCAGAAAGAGAAAAGTGCGGCCACAAAGTTTCCAGTCCTGTCAGGTTGAAGCAAAGTGCGGACCGCACATGTAATTGTGCGGCCACAGAACCTCCGAAAGGGCATTTTTGTCCGAAAATTCCAGCCGTGTATAAATAGAAGAGTTTCACTTTTTTAGGTCAAGTTTTGACATCAGCCGCTACAATAGACGGTTTTCTTTACTCTCTTTAGTAGTTTTTGCTATTTTGAGTTTTTTGAATATCGATTTCATCATTTTAATTATCAATACGGGTTTAATTATCATTTCTTCTTCTATTTCTTTTATCTTAAGCATGAGTAGCTAGATTTTCACTAGGGTTGTGACCCAAGCCTAGAGTGTAATCCTAGTTGGTGTTTTGATTTATTGCTTGTTTGTGGTTGTGTGTTTATTATTTAGCCTTGTTCTTACTTCTTATTGTAGAATCAATGGTTGGAAACATTAGTTCATGCCTATTTGACTTGGTCTCTACTTGAGAAAGAGAGACCTAGTCTAGGAAATCTTGGCTAACAAGAAATTGGGTTAATCGAGAGATTGACAAGCCCAATTAAAGGGTTGAACCTAGAGATAGTAAAACGCGACTTGAGCTTTTTATCAACCATTTTGTTCAATACCCATTTGGACTTGAGAAAGTCAAATTGAGAAAAATCATTCTCTGACCGAGAGGTATTGAGTGGGTACTCGAGTGTTGATAGCTATAATACACCCCGACCAATAAAATAAACTTAAAAGTTTACAACCCGTTAGGCAAATAACTAGGTGAAGGTCATAGCCCTAGGCCTTTTATCATTTGAAAAACAACAACAAAAATAATTTCCCAGTTTCAATTCTTAGTTTGTAATCAAATTAGACCTAGAAAGAACCCAAGTTTGTGGAAGTGTAATTTGAGATAATTCAAGCTCATACACTATAAAATATAACCCTAAGTCCCATTCACAGCTCCCTGTGGAAAATTGACCCCGACTTTTTGTTGGGTATTACTATTGTATCGATCGTTTCATAATCATAAATAGAGGTGTGACTTGGACGAGATCAGTTATGACCCAACCCTAGATTGTAATCATAATGGGTGTTTGATTTATTGCTTGTTTATGATTGGGTGTTTATTATTTAGCCTTGTTCTTTCTTTTAATTGTAGAATTAATGGTTGCAAATATTACTTCATGCCTTTTTGACTTGGTCTCTACTTGAGAAAGAGAGACTTAGTCTAGGAAAGCTTGGCTAACAAGAAATTGGGTCAATCGAGAGATTGATAAGGCCAATACAAAGGGTTGAACCTAGGGATAGTAAAACCCGATTTGAGCTTTTTATCAACCATTTTGTTCCATACCCAATTGGACTTGAGAAAGCCAAATTGGGCAAAATCACTCTCTGACCGACAGGTATTGAGTGGGTACTTGAGTGTTGATAGCTATAATACACCCCGTCCAATAAAACAAACTTTACATTTTACAACCCTACACCTAGGTGAGATCATAGCCCTAGGCCTTTTATATCATTTGAAAAACAACAAAAACAATTTCCTAGTTTCATTTTTTAGTTTGCAATCTTAGTTTAAATTAGACTTAGAAACAATTCCTAGTTTGTGGAAGTGCAAATTGAGATAATTCAAGCTCATACATTGCAATCTATACTCCTAAATCCCACGTATATCTCCCCTTGGAATTCGACCCCGACTCCTTGTTGGGTATTACTATTGCATCGACCATTTCATAACCTTGAATAGAGGTGTGATTTGGACGAGATCAATTTTTTGGCGCCGTTGCCGGGGAGCTAAAAATGGATTTATATATATATTGGGTTTTGTGTGTGAATTGTCTTCTTTTCCTTCCGTATTACTGATTTTTGTGAATCAGTTGTAGGTGCAACAATGGCTATCAACAATGATCAACTTGGAAACATGGCTTTAGGGGATATGGACGTTGATGATGACCAAGTCGATGAGGTTCCTCTTGAACCTCAAGAAAATAGACGAGGTCGGGCGCCTCAAGACAAAATCCCAGTTCCACCCTCACCTCCACCAAGAGCAGCTATACACCGGGTGTTGCCGAATAAAGGGTATGCAAGTGCCGTAGTCCCGCCCCACATTAGGGCGGGCAACTTTCAAATCACAAATGCAATGCTCACATTGCTAAAGCAACGGGGTTTCTTTACCGGGGTTCCGAGTCAAAATACATACAAACACTTGAATGGGTTTGTGGACACCTGTTGGGGGAGTAAACAGACAAATGTCTCCGAGGATGCTTTAAGGTTAAGGCTATTTCCCTTCTCTCTACGAGGGAAAGCCTTGGATTGGTTAGAGAGATTGCCAAACCATTCCATCCATACATGAGATGAGTTGGCGGAGAAATTTATTTCTAAGTTCTTTCCTCCAGGGCATATGGCTACTCTTAGAGATGAGATTCTAGCATTCAAACAAGAGCCCAATGAACCGTTACATGAGATATGGGAGAGCTACCGAACAATGGTCAAAGAATTCCCCAATAATGACATGACGGAGGCTATGATTCAACAAACTTTATATCAGGGGAACAATACAACCAATCTGTGCGTGGTAAATCAACTTGTCGGTGGAAATTTCATGACGACGCTGTATGCGGAAGCTTGTGAGATTTTGGATGAAATAGCAGACACATCATCGACATGGCAAAGTCGAGCTAATGTTTCTCAAGGTGATCTAAATGTGATTCACCTCCATAAAGAGTTGCATGATCATGGGCAAGCCATTGCCGAATTGACCACCACAATGAATCAATTAGCCAAGGCTCAAATTCAACAAGTGCAAAGTCCTAAGAGAGTCAATACTATGGAGGGAGTAAGTATGATATTGAACAAAAGAAGGACCAAGGGTCCACAAGTGCAAAATCGAGTGGAGAATTATGTGTAAGAAGATAGTGGGTATGATCAAGATGAATCTTACAATGAACAAGAGGAGGAAGTGCAATATGTGAACAAATTTCATGGGCAAAGAAACAAATCTCAAGGCCCGAATCAATAACAATGGCGACCTCAAGTTAATCAAGGTAATTGAAATTCAAACAACCTAGGTAATTGGAATGGTGGAAACAATCAAGGGAATTGGAATAATACAACAATTAAGGAAATTGCAGTGGTGGAAATAACCAAGGCAATTGGAGTGACAACAACCAAGGATATTAAGTAGGCAATAACCAAGGGGGATGGAACAATAATCAAGGAAATCTGGGGTCGGCGATGTATCAATAACTGAGCAACCCGCCTCCTTATCCTTCCCATGGTCAAAGTTCTTCCAACAATAAAATGATGGGGAAGAATGTCGATTCCGATGCCCAACTTACTTCCCACAATACATCAATTCGTAACTTGGAAGTTCAAATGGGGAAAATCTCTCAAGCTCTAAACACTCGTCCTAAGGGAGCACTACCAAGTGACACGGTGGTGAACCCAAAGGGTCAGAACAACACGGGACATGCCATGGATGTTACTACAAGGAGTGGAAAAGGTTGAAATGCACCCACCTCTAGTCAAAGAAAACTTGTGGATGATGAGAAAGTGGTACAAGAAGATGAGACTCCGAACAATGTGGTGCAAGCAAATAATGAAGTGCATATTGATATTGATGACAATGTGGAAGATACTCAAGAGGAAGTTAACCCGTCTAGGGATCACGTTGTTGACATACCGGAACCGGTAGTCCAAAAGGCTAAAGCACCATTGCCTAAGCCTCCTCCTCCATACCCTTCAAAGGCTTGCAAAGAAAATGGCGAGAATCAATTCAAAAAGTTCATTGATTTGATGAAGAGTCTATCTATCAATTTGCCATTGGTTGAAGCTTTGGAACCATGCCCGGTTATGCAAAGTTTATGAAGGATTTGGTGACAAAGAAGCGGTTGATGAATGGTGAAACTATAAAAATGACTCATCAAGTGAGTGCAATTGTGCATTCGATGGCTCCCAAATTGGAAGATCCCGGTGCTTTCACAATCCCTTGTACTATTGGCAGTGTCGAGTTTGCTAAAGCTCTTTGTGATCTTGGGGCAAGTATCAATTTGATGCCTTATTCGATTTTCAAGACTTTGGGAATTGGGCAACCAAGACCCACATCTATGAGATTATGGCCGATTGTACCATGAAGAGACCAATAGGAGTGATTGAGGATGTTTTGATTCGTGTCGATAAATTCATTCTTCCAGCGGATTTTGTCATTCTTGATTGTAAGGTTGACTATGAGGTACCGATTATTCTTGGTATACCTTTCCTTTCTACGGGAAAGGCTCTTGTTGATTTGGAAGCCGGAGAACTTACTTTCCGGGGTTGGTGATAAAAAGTGGTTTTCTATGTGTGTAAGTCTATGAGGCAACCTAATAGCAATGAGGTTTGCTCTTTCATGGACTTGGTGACCTTGTGATTGTGGATGAAACAAGTGATGTGATAAATGTTGGTGATACATTGGAGGTCGTCTTGCTCAACTTTGACGATGAAGAAATGGAGGGGTTCGTGGAAGTGTGAACTCTTTGCAGGAATGGGGTCGTAAACTTATGAACCCCGCAAATTGTCCTTGGATCTTGAAAATAGTACAACTCCTCCTACAAAGCCTTTAATTGAAGAGCCTCCTATCTTGGAGTAGAATATATTTCCTCCACGTCTTTGGTATGAATTTCTTGGCCCTTCTTCTACTTTACCGGTTATTATTTCCTCTTGTTTGACTAACGTGCAGGTAGACTCTACATTGGTGGTGCTACAAAAGAGGAAGAGGGCTATTGGATGGACATTGGCGGATATTTGGGGGATAAGCCTCGCATTTTGCATGCACAAGATTAACTTGGAGGAAGGTGCCAAACCATATATTGAACATCAAAGGAGACTCAATGAATCCATGCAAGAGGTTGTCAAAAAAGGAGATCATTAAGTGGTTGGATGTCGGGGTTGTCTACCCCATTTCCGATAGTTCGTGGACTTCTCCGGTTCAATGTGTCCATAAGAAATGGGGCATGACGGTGGTCACCAATGATAAGAATGAGTTGATTCCTACAATAACGGTGATCGGGTGGAGAGTGTGTATGGACTATTATAAGCTTAACAAAGTCATAAGGAAGGACCATTTTCCACTTCCCTTCCTAGATCAAATGCTTGATAGATTGGCCGGCTGTGCTTTCTATTGTTTCATTGATGGGTATTTCGGCTACAACCAAATTCTTATTGCTCCGGAGGATCAAGAGAATACTACCTTTACATGTCCTTATGGTACTTCCTCCTTCAAGCGGATGCCATTTGGGTTGTGCAATGTATCGGCGACTTTTCAAAGGTGTTTGACGGCGATCTTCAGGGACATGGTGGAGGATTACCTTGAAGTTTTCATGGATGACTTCTCGGTGGTCGGGAATTCTTTTGATGATTGTCTCGCAAACTTGGATAAAGTGTTGGCATGATGTGAAAGAAACAAATTTGGTGCTCAATTGGGAGAAATGTCATTTCATGGTCGAGGAAGGCATTATCCTTGGCCACAAGATCTCAAAGAATGGCATTGAAGTCGACAAGTCAAAGATTTAGGTGATTTCTAAACTTTCACCTCCAACTTCGGTGAAGAACATGCGGAGTTTCTTAGGCCACGCGGGGTTTTACCGGCGTTTCATCAAGGATTTCTCTAAAGTGATGAATCCATTGTACAAACTTTTGAAAAAGATGTTAAGTTCCACTTCAATGATGATTGCATGAGAGCTTTTGAATTTCTAACGTTCAAGTTGACTACTACTTCCATTATCACCGCTCCAAATTGTAGTGTTCCTTTTGAGCTCATATGCGATGCAAGCGATGTAGCGGTAGAGGCTGTTTTGGGGCAACGCATCAACAAGATTTTTCATCCGGTCTACTATGCTAGTAATACCATGAATAGTGCCCAAGTCAACTACACCGTAACGGAGAAAGAGCTCCTTGTCATTGTGTTTGTTATTGAGAAGTTCCGCCTGTACTTGATGGTTGAAAAAGTGATTGTCCACACGGATCATGCGGCACTTCGGTATCTTATGAGCAAGAAAGATTCCAAAGCCCGGTTGATGAGATGGGTGCTTTTGTTGCAAAAGTTTGATATTCATATCCAAGATTGAAAAGGAAGTGAAAATCAAGTGGCGGACCACTTGTCTCATTTAGAGGTGGAGGGGAGGCCGCATGATGGCCTTGAAATCAATGACTCCTTCCCCGATGAGCAACTTTTGGCTATTTCAATGAAGAAGGTGCCGTGGTTCGCGGATCTAGCAAATTTCCTTGTGAGTGGTATCATCTCGGATAAGTTCTCTTCAACCCAAAGGAAAAAGCTCAAACGGGATTGTCAAGACTATTATTGGGATGAACCGTACCTTTTCCAGATTTTTACGGATAGAGTGATAAGAAGATGTGTACCGGAGGAGGAACAATGTGAATTTCTTGGGGCTTGTCATTCTTCACCATATGGTGGTCACCATGGGGGAGCCAGAATGGCGGCCAAAGTGCTAAGTTGCGGTTCCTATTAGCCCACTCTTTACAAGGATGCAAGCGATCCAGTCAAGCGTTGTGATGAATGTCAAAGGGCCAGTGGAATCTTGAAGAAAAATGAAATACCCCACACCACCATTTTGGAGATTGATATTTTTTATGTGTGGTGTATTGACTTCATGGGTCCTTTTATGAGTTCTTGTGGAAATACCATCTTGGTCACGGTTGATTATGTGTCCAAATGGGTTGAGTTCGTTGCTTTACCCAACAATGAAGCGAGAAGTGTGGTGGCATTTTTGAAGAATACTATTTTCACAAGGTTTGGTACTCCACGAGCTATCATAAGCGATAGGGGGTCGCATTTTTGCAACAACGCTTTCGACACCTTACTCACCAAGTATAGTGTCACTCATAAATTTAGGACTCCCTATCATTCACAAGCAAGCGGTCAAGTAGAAGTCTCCAACCGGGAGATAAAGAGTATTTTGTCCAAAACAGTGAATGCTAACCGGACGGATTGGTCCAAGAAACTTGATGATGCTTTATGGGCTTATAAGAAAGCTTACAAAACACCCATCGGAATGTCTCCATATCGGTTGGTGTTCGGAAAAGCTTGTCATCTTCCGGTGGAACTTGAGCACAAAGCCATGTGGGCTTTAAAGAAGTTGAATCTTGAGTGGGATGTCAGTGCCAACTTAAGCGTGGCACGTTTGAATGAGTTGGATGAATTGTGGTACGATGCATACAAAAGTTCGTCATTATACAAAGAGAAGATGAAATATCTTCATGATAAGTAAATTTGGAACAAAGAGTTAAAAGAGGGTGATCTTGTGTTGTTGTTCAATTCACGTTTGCGGGAGTTTCTCGGGAAGTTAAAATCTAAATGGAGTGGCCTGTTTGAAGTTGTGGGCGTGACACCTTTTGGTGCATTGGACTTGAAGAATAAAAATGATGAGGTGTTTAGATTCAATGGTCACCGGGTGAAGCATTATTTGGAAAAAGTTGGTGATGGCCACGTTGTGGCGGTAATTCATTTTAAGTGATGGTAATCTGCATCGTGCCACAATGTTAAATTAGGCGCTTCTTGGGAGGCAACCCATGTTTCTTTTTCTTTTTCTTTTTCTTTTCTTCTTTTTTAGATAGGTCTTATTTTGTGCTAACTGTATTTGAAGTGTGTTGGAGGAATGAGTGTGCATTACAGGAACTATGCTCAGAAAATTGGCTAAGTATGGAAAGAAGTGCAGATCGCATGTTCATTATGAGAACCGCACAATTTGGATCGCTACAACATAAGGTACATGCGGCCGCACAATTCTTGTACGGACCGCACAAATAAGACAAGGAAAATGCAACTCCCTGAAGTTTGTTTGTCAGAGAAACAGCCAAAGTGCGGCCGCACATCGAATTTTGTGGTCCGCAATTAAAATCTGTGGTCGCACCCCAAATTGTGCGGACTGCAGATCATCAAAGGAATTTGAACCTACAGGTAACAGAGTGCGGACCGCAGAAGAAATTATGCAGCCACACTCATCTCTTTGTGCCTTAGCCAGACCTGTCGTGTATAAATAGTAAACCTAAGGCTACGGTATAATCTTTTCACTCTTTGAGCACTCAAAAGCTAAAACTTTGCACGTATCTGTTCAATCGTCTACCATGCTAAATACATATCTGCATTCATTCCTTAGCACTGCTTCATCACTGGTATGATTCAGTTATTCAAAGATTTTTCAAATTTTTAGTCTAATTTTCAATTTGTTAGTTAGTTCAAGCCATTTGTCATTAGATGTCAATTTTATATCCATATGGAGTTTAAATTGTGTTGGGCCAACTCCTAATTGCTATTTGGGGAATGGGTATCTCGATTATCATGTTTAATTACTATTACCATGTCGAATTTGTGCAAAAATTGAAACCCTTAGGAAGTCTGCCCGATTTTATTTTGAAATCGACGGCCGCACAAGAAATTGTGCGGTCCGCAGAAGTTGAGATTAGGGAAATTGGTAAAGCATAATTCTACGGACCGCACTTGAAATTGTTCGGACCGCAGAAATTCCATCGCGGCCGCAGAAAAGTGTGTGCGGCCGCGAAAAGGCCAAATCCCTATCTTCAGAGAGTTGTTATTTTGGAATATCCAATATGCGGCCGCAATGATAATTGTGCAGACCACACTTCAAATCTGCGGTCGCACTCAAAATTGTGCGGTCCGCACAATCCAGTCTGCGGTCGCACTTGTAATTATGCGGACCGCACTTCCCCAACCTGCAATCATATTTTACACTGCGTTGACTGTCTATTTTGAACTTGAATTGCAACTGACTCCTGTGCTTCTTGTTACAGATAATGGTTAGATCACGAGGCCGTGGAGATACATTAAAGGGGAGGGCGAACCTTCCAGAGGCTGATGCAAGAGTGCCTTACCCCTCACCCTTCAAAAGACTATATACAAAAAGGCGAGAGCCGGCCGAGGTAGAACTGCAGAGCCAGCGGAATCAAGCTCTTATGTCCCGTCTAGGGAGGCATCGAAGGGCAACTCAGTTGAAGAGCAGACGGTTGTACAATCAAAACCACCAGGGAGATTCCAACTGTGGGACGAGCCTTCTACATCACAATGCACTTCCGAGGGTTCAAAAGGTGACAGTCAGGCTTCGGAGCCCTCATCTACACCTACCACTACAGTGGATGTTGATGATATTCCGGATGATGGCCGAGGGGGTGATACTAGAGTTGCCAGACTTGAGAGGTCGAAGAAGAAATAGGTGTGGGAAGATAGGTTCGTTAGTCTGGCTGCCTTCACGAGCTTCCGAGAATGGTGGCCAGTGAGATCACTCATTCTTGAGCGTCAGTTCAGTTTGAAAGACCTTGATAAATACAATCCGACAGTGTTGAGATAGTTCCTGGAGCGGAAGGGATGGATGTGGTTCACCCAAAGTGTGGTAGATGCCAAGAAATACCTAGTCCAGGAATTTTACGCCAATGTGGCGCGTATAAAGAAAGGGACCAAGGTAACAAAAGTGAAAAATCTGAAGGTGAGATTCGACCAGAACACCCTGAATGCTTATTTAGGGTTTGAGGATTTGGAGCCTGTGCAATACCTAGAAAAGCTAGCACTGGGAGATGCAGCTCGCTTGTGGCTAGCTGAAATTCTTGCAGCTCTGGGGCCACCTCCAGCATGGATCACAGCAGGGGTTCCTATTCAGCGGAACACCCTAAACTTTGAGGCAAAGGGATGCCAGACATTCGCGTGCAGCAGACTAGACCCGTGCCAAAATGAAACAAATCTTTCGATTCCGTGGGTAGTTCTAGTCGCCTCTATTATGGCCGGGTACCCGATCAATGTGGGTGCCATGATGACGGCAAACATGTCTGTGGTCGCCAGGCAAGGTGACACCTTATACTCGTACCCAACACCATCACTGAGTACCTTACAGATGCAAGGGTGGAGCCAAGGTATTTTGATACTAAGGTGCGGGCGAAGAAGCCTTTCTCATGGTATTCTTTGATGAGTGGTGGAAACCCAAAGAAGAAGGGTCAGCCCCCCTACTACTGCGGGCTAGTCTGACGAGCCCGCTGGGTTAGCTGCTGAGACAGTTGACGTGCCATCTACTTCAGCAGAGCCTTCAGCCAGTACAGTTGTCATGCCCCCACCTTCAGCATCAGTGCCTTCCACCTCGACTTTGAATCCGGTGCCTGTGCCCACTCATCTATTATCTGCGCTGCGAGCCTCCCAGACACTGGTGAGCCTTAACAACTAGATGCAGACAGCCACTGCAAAGCTGTGTAACATATCCAGTATTGTTGTAGCGCATTCATCCATTCTGGCACCCCAGGTTCCTCCGACAGTGAAAGATACATTGAAGAAGCTCTTGGAGAACCAGAATACTATAATGAACACCTTGGTAGCAGGTAAAGAAAATGAGAAAATCCCAAGCGTCCAAGAAATCAGTTGACATGTTGCGGAGAGATGACCAAGAGAGCAGCAGTTAGTGATCTTCCATTTGACATGCTGATGGAGTGAGATCCACCAGCACCAGCAGATCCAGTAGCACCAACAGCTCCAGTGGGACTAGTTGGTCAGTCTGACGAGCAAGACCTGGCCGTCGACACTGCCAAGGTGATGCGCCAGATGTTCACCAACCCAGCTACTCCCAGAGTCGAGGACGATAAGATTCAGCTAGAGGAGACTGAGGGCGGTGACACTGCTATAGACACACATATGTCCAAGGCCACATAGGGAGTCTTCTTCACTCTTACCTTTCCTTATTCTTATTTAGTTAAGCACTAGGGACAATGCTTATTTTACTCGGGGGTTGGAGTTTATTTGAGCTATTTAGATGGTTTTTAGAAATTTGGTTTGTACTAACTGACAGTATTTTCTTCTTTCTTCTTATTCTGTATATATTCTCTCCTTTCTCTCATGATGTATATGTTCTCTCCTTTTCTCTCTCATTTATGTATATTCGTGATGCTTTCAGTAGTTTTTCTTTGTTGCTTCTTTATTTTATTTTCTTATTAGTTAATGTTTATTTTAGTAGCTTCTTTTTATGTTTTAGTGGATAATAAGCCTTTGGTTTTCTTAATGCCGTGGTTCTTTCCAAAGTTGGTTTTTGTGTGAACCGGGTGACTCGTCCCAACTATGGATGGTGTGACAACTTTCTTAAGGGATTGAGTCCGTTTTCGATGTCTAGGTAGTTATAGTAGTAATAATGAATAAAAAGACCTAATTGAGTTAGGCTCGAAGAGTCAAACATTCTTCACTTGGTGCCAACACACTTAACTACGTGCTTATGGTTAAAAACATGGTTTTTGGAAAGAAATAGCTCTAGTTAGTGACCTTTTGGCTCTTGTATTGACTTAGGAAATCATCGAGTGGTTTAGTCGAACCATAGTGATTTTCAATCTTGAATATGGTCGTTGTGGGCCCTTGGCTCTATCCTCTTTAACAATCCAGCTGCATGAGAGATGAGATATTTTTGTTGCAAGTCCAAGTACCCGTGCAAATGGTCTAGAACTTGCCCCGAATTTGTTTGTACGCGAAATTGAAAGTTCTGCTTGGCTTGAGAAATGATTGTAGGCTCTCCTTGTCCCACTTGAAATTCTCCATGGCCCACCAATGTTGTTATCCCTATTTAACCCATTTGAGACGAAACCTTTCTCATTTGATAACCATGTTACAAGCCTTTACCCGTTTTGTCGTGACCCTCTCTTGGCACCCGAGCTTTCCTTAACACTCTTGTGAAACAATTGGCTAAAAATGTAAGTTTGGGGGAGAGACGAGGAGTTTGAAAAAGGTATCAAGGCAAAAGAGAAAAGAAATGAAGAGAAGGAAAGGCAAGAAAAAAGAAAGAACAAAAAGAGAAAATGCTAAAAAAAAGGGAATAAGTTGAAGAAGTTGAAGGGATTCAAAAAAAAGTAATGACGCAAAGCATGGAGAAATCAAATAAGGAGAAAAATGAATATCATGACCAAGAAAGAGTAATGTTAAGTCTCTCTAGTTCCCCTAAGGAAAAGAAAATGCCTCAAAGAGTTGGCAAAGCATGAGCTGATAAAAGAAAATAGAGTGTTGAAGGATAGATGTAGGGCTCTCTAGTTCTATCATAGCTTATCCAACCTTAGTCCAAAAGCCTTCGTTGCATTCCGAAAAAAAACCTACGTGCTTTCAAGCCAAGTAAGCTTACATTAGTGGTGATTTACATGAGGGGCAAGCCTATGGTACTTAAAGACGTACTTGCGACATTCTTTTGAGAGAGATAAGCGAACCTTTCAGAAATCTTTGAATTGAGAGCTATATTTTTAAGTGAGATAGGCAAACGGAGAGTAGAGGGGGAGGAGTTTGGGATCCACAATGACCTACATGAAAGAGTGAGCTTCCTTGATGAATAAATTCAACTCTTGATGCTCAAGTGTCACATTAAAACTATTTGTTCTCAAAAGTTTAACGTGTTGCCTTGTTGAAAATTCATAAGTGTTGTGGGTAATTGTCGGTTCCGATTGATGTGTGATTGATGCACCTTTGATTAGATGGAATAGCTCTTAACTTGTGGAGGTGGGAATTAATTTGTTTGCTTGAGGACAAGCAAAAACTTAAATTTGAGGGAGTTGATAAGTGGGGATTTTGACTACTTATTAGTGCCTTTTAGCTGTCGTTTTAGTCCATGTATAGGGTCAAAATCAAGGAGCCCGATTTCGAAGTCTTAAATTGGGCTATGAGCCCAAGTCCGGGCAACTCGAAATGGAGGTCGGACCCGGCTGAGGGACATATACCTCGAAGAAGCTGATCGAAGGCCTGGCATGACCTACATCGAAGGCAGCACGATCTCAAAGTCAATCAAGAAAGAGCGGGAATTTCTCAAGGACACGTGGACCAGGGCATAAATTAAAGGATAAGATTTGTACGAAATGGTGCAGGTCCGTACTAGGTTTTTATACACCTGTACCAATAGAATTTTATACCACAATTAGGAATGTACTATATTGGGGTTTTCTCCTCCTATATAAAGGGGACCCCAATCATTTTGTAAGGATCATCTCACATTATTCATTGCAATAGAATATTCCACTCTGCTTTTCTTATTTAACGTGCTCAACAACTATTCGTCAGTGTTATTGTCTTTACTTTATTATTCATTCTTTGTTGTTCTTAGCTGACCTCGAGGTCCCTAGGATAATCAAGCTCAAGGCTCCTATTGCTCCAGCAATACTGATTTGGTTCATCAATTCTTCTTACTTAAGCTTAATATTACTTGTTTAATCGCTAGTATTAGAATATATCACATATCATTAAAACCATAAATTATCTTTAATTGTTACTCACATTTTTTGAGGTGCTACGGGCATATCGAACAACTTCGAAGTCGAGCACAAGGGAGACCCCGTTTTCATTGGTATACGGATCTGAAGCATTGATCCCAGTCGAAGTCGGGGAACCTAGCTTCCGGTTTCGGCATTCCACCGAGGACTCAAACCATGAAGCTATGAACACGTCTCTCGAACTACTTGATGAAAAGCGTGAGGCCGCATTAATTTGAATGGCCGCGCCAAAACAAAGTATTGAGAGGTATTACAACAGAAGGACGAACCTTCGATATTTCAGAGTCGGGGACTTAGTCCTAAGGAAAGTCACACTCAACACTCAAGACCCAAACGAAGGGAAGCTAGGTCCCAATTGGGAAGGACCGTACCGTGTCCTCGGAGTCATAGGGAAAAGATCCTACAAACTTAGCACAATGGAAGGCGAGCAACTACCACACAATTGGAATATATCAATGCTCAAGCGATATTACTGCTGAGACGTTCGATTGGAGACATCAAAGCATCTCTCAGCTCGAAGACCTTGGGTTTGAAAGCATGCGTGCACTCTTTTTCCCTTAGATCGGGTTTTATCCCAAATGGGTTTTACCGACAAGCTTTTTAACGGGGCAACACCTATATGCTACCTAAGGAACATTCAACAAGTATTCAAGGCTTCTTTTCGATCAACCTCGAATACTGGGGGCATCACCCTCGGAGGTTATATTTTGAGGAAGATATTTCACGCCTAAGAGGGTCTCGATAGGAGAACTTTGTAATGGGCCAAACGGTCAAATGAACCGTGTCCATATAGAATAGTCGAGCCCCGACGACAAAAACATGTACGCATGTATCAACTACTTAAAGAAGCATTCTGGTTATATCAAAAACACTTTGTATCTCATACGAGCTCTACACTTAAAATCCTACGGGAAGCGGCTCAAGGGCCAAAGCATCCCGAAATACCCGGGGACTGTCACTGACAGTCAAATACATCTGAGTCATCAAAAATTCGGACTCGTAAGATCTCAAAGAGGAACCCCTCGAAACAAAGGCCAAGGCCAATAAACTCGGGGACTAATTTTTCGAACAAGTTCGGAAAATTATCGGGAAACAAGTTTAAGTAACAAACCCGAAGGCTACGGCCATACTAAAGACTACGGTCACATAAAGGCTATGACCTAAATAATGCGATTCGGAGACGTCCGATTTCCGCTATTAGAACTAAAGGCCTTCAAATATTGAAAAACCCGTTAAGTCAGGCTACCCCCGGCAAAAGCAAAATATAAGGGGCCTCGATAAATTCGGCCCCCAAAAAATTTAAGGGCTTCGATAAATTAGCCCTTGAATAATCCAAAGGCTTCGATAACACCAGCCTTCGGAAAATCCTTAAGAGATATCCGATCATGTCTATACAAACGAAATGACTAATAAGGTTCTGATACGTCGAGCCTTCGAAAAACCCAACGGGTATAAAAACACATGCTAAGGCATAACTAAAATTTCACTAAGTCTTTTAGCCGAAATAAGGGAAAAATTATATAGCCATTTTAGAGGCCGAAACGGCCCAATTTAAAGAGCCTAAGGGCCAATTCTAAAAAAGAGCCTAAGGGCCGATATACAAGAACCTAAGGGCCAGCTTAAAAGAAATATAGGGCCAAAGGCTTATGGGAGTCCGAGACCCCGTTCTCATTTATCTTGGACCCAAAGGCTCCGTTACTCCGAGCTCGCATTAAATTGATTTTAAGTTCGGCTCGGGGATCATCTCAAAACCTAAGGGGTATGATCTTGAGTAATGAAAGCCTAAGGGCTTATTACGAGTCTAAACCGACACTCGAGCTTAACATTTGAATTATCAGTATTTCTCATAAACGAGGACAAAATAAAAGTCAACACAAATCAAGGACAGGGCAAAAAGCTACTTTATATTCATTAGGGAAATTTACAAAACATATTACAATGCCCATAAGGGGCCCTTCTGCAAAAAGAAACCTAATCTATTTTCGGGGCCACGCCCCCGGTAATGTCGTCTTCATCTTCAGTGGCTTTATTTTCAAGAGTCTCTTCCCCTTCAGGAGCATCCTCTTCACCTTCCTCGTCCCCGGAGCCACTCACCACGTCCTCATCATCAGAGGAGACAAGAAACCTAGCATCGATTTCCCGCGCCTTTGCTTCGGCTATCTCCTCGGCAAAGTCAAACCCCCGGGCATGGATCTCCTCTAGAGTCTCCCTCCGGGCTTGGCACTTAGCCAATTCGTTGCTCCGTCTTCCCCGGTCGGAGGCCTCCCTCAACTCAGCTTGAACGACCGCAGCTTCTCTCATGTATATAGTAATGGATTTATCAGCTGCAGCCTTCGTCTTCTCGGCTTCGGCCTTAGCTTGTACAGGTTCAGCCTTAGCCTGTGCAGCTTCAGTCCGGGCTTAAGCCAGCTCGGCCTCCAACCTCTCAATTTTCCTGGCCTGAGCCAACCCTTTCGTTTCAACACCTCGGAGCTGAGCTTCAGCCGAGGCCAGTTGGGCCTTAACAGCTTCCTTTTCGGCAGCAAGTTGTTCCGTGTTCTTCTTCCACTGTTGGCAATCAGCCCGAACTCGATCAACCTTGCCCCAGAGCTGCCCAATCATGTTCAGCTTTTGCTGCAGCTGAGATATCAAAGTATTAGCCTCCAAATCAGGGCCAAGAATGCCGAACTTTGTTAAAATAAAAGTTACCTGCTCATCCAGCTCGGACTCGCTTATTTGAGCTTTGGCTAAAGCCGTTCGGAGATCCTTAAGCTCCTCTTCTTTCTGGCTACAGAGGAGCCTCAAGGCCTTTTCTTCGCCTGAAACCTTCTTGAGCTCGGCCTCACATTGGCTCAGATCAGCTGTAAACTTTGCAACAGCCTATGCATGGAATAGAGACATATCAGTCGAAAGAAAACAAAGGAAGAAAATTTTACAATAGAAAGGGCAGGTCCTTACCCGGGAAAGAGACGCTGAGCCTCTTAAAAAATAGAGGATGCAACATTGAGGTCGTCGGCTTCCTCGATCCCATCGTAGCAAGCCTGGAAAGGATCGTCCTCAATAACCTTATTTGGGTCGGGCATAAAGCATTGGCTTCCTCGACTGCCCCCCCCCCCCCAGAATAAGTTGGCAATGAAAGGGAGTGACCTGTTGTTGCGGCCCCGAGCTATTCACTCGGTGCGTTCTCATTAGCATCGTGGGTCCCAGCATTAACCCCCACTGGTGTAGTTCATGAAAGCGAAGGGACAATCTCGACCCCCGAGGATGTAGGGTCCTTGCTCGTCTCTTCCTCCTGGGCATCCTCGCCACAGGACGAGGTTCCCAGTTCGGAAGGCTTGGCGACCTCGATCGGTTTCCTAGTTCGAGCCACCAGCGTCGACCCTTCATCATCATTCTCTTCGTCATTTGGGGAGTCTTGGGTTGAGTCCGCGCCCGTTCGAGCATACCTTTTCCGCAGCCTTCGTGCAGGGGTTTTCTTGTCCTGAGGGTCTTCGGGTTTCGAGACCCTTTTTCTCGTTTAGTCCTTCTCCAGCTTCGAGTTTGAAGGTTTGGTTTTTTCCCCAAGCCGGGCCAGCCTCATTTTGGATGCGTCTCCAAGGCCTGCATGGGCAAGCATGAGTAAGTAAAAACGACGCCAAATGTATGGAAGGTGTTGAAACTATAGAAAAGCACTTATCGTGGTTCTTGGCCTCCCACTGGACCTTCGCTAATTCGCGCCACTTGTGCTCATCACAGGAAGAAGTGGCAACTAACTTTCTGATGCAATCCTCAAGGTCGGGAACCACTAGGGGCGCCCAAGCATTGGTTGCCAAAAGAAAGATAAGAGCGCTATAGAATATAAAAGAGTATGAACAGGTACAAGAAATAGGGACTCTACTTACGGTTAAAGTTCCACCTCTCCGGGAACGATATTTTTTCCTCGGGGATGATGTCCGAAGACCTTACTTCAACAAATCGGCTCATCCAACCCCGATCATTGGTTTTGTCGGTGCTGGAGAAGAAGGATTTCATTGTTCGACGCTGCAGCTTGATGAGCCCTCGAGATAACTGGGGCCGATACAGCTGAACCAGGTGGCTGAGGGTGAACTCCAAACCTTCGTCCTTTTCTGAAAAATACCGCAACATGATAACGATACACCAGAAGGAAGGGTGGATTTGACCAAGGGTGACTCTGTATGTCTTGCAGAAGTCAATCACCACTGGATCGAGGGGGCCCAGTGTGAAGGGGTAAGTGTAAACACTCAAAAACCCTCCTTGTAGGTAGTTATTTCATTAGGCCTCGGGATCTGAACCTCGACCTCGTCCCCCCACCGGCAATCCTTTGTTTACTTTCTTGGTGAGTAGCTTCGTAATTAGGCTAATGTATTGGGATACGTGCTTGCATCGGCCTTCGACATCGGGAGGATTCTCAATACCAAAGTCTTTCTTGATGATACAATCACCGGGGTTGATTTCCTCTAGAGTTGGCAGCACCACCGGTTTGGTCAGCCAGGAGGCAGAGGAAGATGATGCTTTGTCCTTTTTGGGGACCTTCTTGGAAGTTTTTGCCATGGTTATAAGCTAAGTACGGGTGCACATGGATGTGGTGTTTTCAGGCAAGAGCTTGGTGCTTTTCCGACACTTAAAGAGGCGGAGGAAATAAGTGATAGAAGAAAGAGATGAAGATGGCAAAGGGAAGAAGAAAGAGTAAAGTTCTTTACTTGGTGGAATCACCTCATATTTATTGACGGGCGATGATGGTTCGGCGGATTTAGTGGCTGACCAATGTTGGCATGCATTCAATATTTTTGGGGAAGCGGACCGAAAGTACGTTTCGGTCGCTTCGAACGATTGCATCACAGGGATGACGTCATCTATGGACTTTGGAAATACAAATCATTTCATATCATTTCATTCTAGGAAATGAGGGGACTATCTGTATTGGGTCAAAATCAAGGAGCCCGATTTTGAAGTCTTAAATTAGGCTATGAGTCTAAATTCGGGCAAATCAAAATGGAGGTCGGACCCGGCTGAGGGACATATAGCTCGAAGAAGCTGATCGAAGGCCTGGCACGACCTACATCGAGGGCAGCACGATCTCAAAGTCAATCAAGAAAGAGCGGGAATTTCTCAAGTACGCGTGGACCAGGGCATAAATTAAAGGATAAGATTTGTACGAAATGCTGCAGGTCCGTAGGCTGTTATACAACTGTACTAATAGAATTTTATACCACAATTAGGAATGTACTATATTGGGGTCTTCTCCTCCTATATAAAAAGGACCCCAATCATTTTGTAAGGATCATCTCACATTTATTCACTGTAATAGAACATTCCACTCTGCTTTTCTTGTTTAACGTGCTCAATAATTATTCCTCAGATTTATTGTCTTTAATTTATTGTTCATTCTTTGTTGTTCTTAGCTAACCTTGAGGTTCCTGGGATAATCAAGCTCGAGGCTCCTATTGCTCCAACAATACTGATTTGGTTCATCAATTCTTCTTACTTAAGCTTAATATTACTTGTTTAATCGCTAGTATTAGAATATATCACATATCTTCAAAATCACAAATTATCTTTAATTGTTACTCACTTTTTTCGAGGTAAACAGTCCAAAAGTGCTTAATTGTGTTCCCAAAAACTGATGAAATGTAGTTAATTGCAGGAATGTTGGAAGATGAGCTCCCAAGTTGAAATCCTACTCAAGAAGGAGTAATCTGAACTCAAGGACAAAAACAGGCACAAAAGCTCAGAAGTGCGGACCGCAGAATATCATCTGCGGCCATAGGTTGTGAAGAACTTCCCATCAGAGAAATCTTCAAAGTGCGATCCGCACATGATATGGGCGGCCGCAGAAATTGGGTCAGAGCAAAAGTTCATAGAACCTGCATCTCAAGTCCAACAAAAGTACGGACCGCACAATTATTGTGCAGCCGCAGAAGAAAAGCTACGCGACTGCAAACATTATTATGCGAATCACAGAAAAAGAGCAGTGCAGTCGCAGTTCAGAATTATACGATCGCAGATTTTCAATCGTGTCAAGCTGAAGCAAAGTGAGGACCACACATGGAGTTGTGCGACCGCAGAACCTTCAAAAACGGCATTTTTGTCGAAAATTCTAGCCGTGTATAAATAGAAGAGTTTCACTTTTTTAGGTCATGTCTTGACATTAGTCACTACAGTAGACGGTTTTTTTTTTTTACTCTTTTTAGTAGTTTTTGCTATTTTGAGCTTTTTGAACATTGATTTCATCATTTTAATTATCAATATGGGTTTAATTATTATTTCTTCTTCTACTTTAAGCATGAGTAGCTAGATTTTCACTAGGGTTGTGACCCAACCCTAGAGTGTAATATTAATGGATGTTTGATTTATTGCTTGTTTATGGTTAGGTGTTTATTATGTAGCCTTGTTCTTGCTTTTTACTGTAAAATTAATGATTGCAAACATTAGTTCATGCCTTTTTGACATGGTCTCTACTTGAGAAAGAGAGACTTAGTCTAGGAAAGCTCGGCTAACAAGTAATTGGGTCAATCGAGAGATTGACAAGCCCAAGTAAAGGGTTGAACCTAGATATAGTAAAACCCGACTTGAGCTTTTTATCAACCATTTTGTTCAATATCTATTTGGACTTGAGAAAGCCAAATCGGGAAAAATCACTCTCTGACCGAGAGGTATTGAGTGTGTACTTGACTGTTGATAGCTATAATACACCCCGTCCAATAAAACAAGCTTTAAAGTTTACAACTCATTAGGCAAACACCTAGGTGAAGGTCATAGCCCTAGGCCTTTTATATCATTTGAAAAACAACAAAAATAATTTCCTAGTTTCATTTCTTTTAGTTTGCAATCTTAGTTTAAATTAGACATAGAAACAATCCCAAGTTTGTGGAAGTGCAAATTGTGATAATTCAAGCTCATACACTGTAATCTATACTCTCAAATCCCACATATAGATCCTTGTGGAATTCGACCCCGACTCCTTGTTAGGTATTACTATTGCATCGAACGTTCAATAACCTTGAATAGAGGTGTGACTTGGACGAGATCATGCGTGCCCCTCCTCGGCCTCTACCTCACCTCCGACCTCTCGTAACTCTAGCAGGGGGCGTGGGTGTCTGCTCAACAGATCCGGTAGCGCGTGTCCTTACCATCTGTGAGAGAATAGAGATACAAAAGCTCAAACTTCTAAATCAACAAATCTGCACGACAAGAATGAAAGAAGTGAACGTTTCCTAATAGTTATGTATCCTCTTGAAGATAAGTACAGATGTCCCCGTACCGATCTGTAAAACTCTACTAAACTTGCTCATGACTCGTAGAACCTATGAACCTAGAGCTATGATACCAACTTGTCCAGATCCCAAACTCCCTTCGTAGGATGTAATGATGGCACCTAGTCTTTACTACAACAATTAAGCAAGTTATTAACAATGATAACTTGAAATAGATTCTAATATGAATACCGATACAAGAGCGAAATGAGCCTACGCAGCAATAATCATAACAACCTCCCAAGACTGGTAATACAGAGTCACGAACTCTAGTTAAGTACATGGAAATATCTCAAGGATCGAAATACAATATTGTTCTAGTGACAAGAAAACACCAAAATATAAGGAAAGGACTCCAAGGGGTTGTGATGAACAAACAACTCTACCTTGAATTCTTGCGATCAACAAGCTAACTTAGCCCGCGTCTGATATCTTCAATACCTGGCTCCGCACAAAAATGTGCAGAAGTGTAGTATGAGTATACCACGGTCGGTACCAGTAAGTATCAAGAGTAACCTAGGTAGAGTAGTGATGAGGTATAAGTTAAGATACTCATAAACCAAAAAAACATGTGCAGTATGGTATGTAGTGTTACCTTCCTCAATACCAAGTCCCCAACTTGAAAATGTTGGAGGTTGGCTCTTCGGTTGTAGCACCTCCCCACTCTTTGCTTCTGGTCAGCCTCCTACCTTTCGTCCAATAACTCCATGCTCGTGGTCATGGCCTCGTCGTTTGACTTTTTGGTAGCATACTGGAACCTAAGGCTCGGTTCCCCTACCCCGACTGGTATTACGGCTTTCGTTTTATATACCAAAGAGAACGGGGTTACCCAGGTACTTCACTACGAAATCATACGGTATGCCCATAGGACTTCGGGCAAGATTTCCTTCCACTTTCCTTTAGAACCGGTCAACCTCTTTTTCAGCTTTTGGAGTATAGTTTTTTTGTTAATTTTTCTTGCCTATTCCCACTAGGGTGGTAAGGCATTGATAATATCTTCTTGATCTTGTGATCCGCAAAAAAACTTACTTATATTGCTGCTGATAAATTGTTTTTCGTTGTTGCAAACAATCTCGACTGGTATCCTAAATCGACATATTATGTGATTCCAGATGAAGTAGATGGCTTCTTTCTCTCAAACCTTCTCGAACGCCTGAGCCTCGACCCATTTGGAAACATAATCGGTCATGAATAGTATTAATTGAACCTTACCGGGTGCCCATGGCAAGGGACCGACAATGTCCATTCCCCACTTCATAAACTGCCATGGTGACAGGACCGAGTGGAGTATCTCTGCCGGTTGATGAATCATCAGGGCGTTCCTTTGGAATTCGTTGCATTTTCGCACGAAGTCTTTCGCGTCCTTCTCCATTTCATTCCAGTAGTAGCCGGCTCTGATTAGCTTCCGAACTAAGGATTTTGCCCCCAAATGGTTCCCCCAAGTGCCCTCGTGAACTTCTCTCATGGCTTATTCAGTCTCTCAAAGCCCTAAGCATCTGGCCAGTGGGACGAAGAATGATATCCTGATCAATGCTCCTTCGACAAAGCAAAATCTGGCAGCCTTGGTGCGCAGGGTTCTCAATTCCTTGGATCCGAAGGCAATTTTCCTATCTTCAGGTAGTCTATGTATTTGTTTCTCCAATCCCAAGTCAAACTTGTCGAGTTTACTTCGGTGTGACCTTCTTCTACCACCAAGTTCATCAGTTGTACCACTGCCCCCGAGCTGAATTCAACGGAGTCGACAGACAACCCCAAGTTGGCCAATGCATCGACCTCACTGTTTTGATCTCGGGGTACATGCTGCAGAGTCCGTTCATTGAAATTGGTGCATGGTCACTTACAATTTGTCCACGTACCTCCGCATCCGTTCTTCTTTTACTTTAAATGTTCTGTTGACTTGGTTTGATGAGAAGGGAGTCGCATTTGGCTACGATCACTTTGGCCCCAAGGTTCTTATCCAAGTCTTCTAGAGCTGCAATCATGACCTCATACTCGGCTTCATTGTTAGTCAATTTTACAATTCTAATAGACTGCCCGTGGGCGGTTTTAACACGATACCGAGCCTGAACCCCTTTGCATTTGAGGCACCGTCCATGAATGGGGTCTTGATTTCCGAATTAGTCCCCAAGGTGAGCAGTAAATCTTTTTCGACTTTAGGTATTAAGGCCGGCGTAAAATCAGCCAAGAAGTCTGCCAAAATCTGAGATTTTATGGCAGTTTGGGGTCGGTACTCGATATCGTACCCGCTAATCTCCACGTCCCATTTGGCCAACCGGCCCGAGAGCTCGGTCTTATGCATGATATTCCTCAACAGGTAAGAAGTTACGACACATATGCGGTGGCATTGCAAGAATGGTTTTAACTTTCTGGGAGGGCTTAGCAAAGCGAGCGCTAACATTTTTCCATGAGGATACCTCAATTCGGCATCGCCTAGGGTTCATAGTAAATAGGAAATTGCGTACCTTCTTCCTCCCGGGCTAAGACACCACTTATCGCCACCTCGAAAATCGCCAAGTAAAGGTACATCTATTCGTCTGCCTTCGGAGTGTGCAGCAGAAGGGGGATCAACAGCTATCGTTTGATTTCTTCCAAAGCTTGTTGGCATTCTGGAGTCCAGGAAAAATCATTCATCTTTTACAATAGTGAGAAAAATCGATGGCTTTTGTCCAAGGGCCTTGAGATGAACTGGCCGAATGCGGCTATATACCCGATCAGTCTTTGAACCGCCTTGATATTGTCCACTACGGTGATATCCTCTATGGCCTTTATTTTGTTGGGGTTGATCTCTATTCCTCGATTGGATACTATGAACCCGAGGAATTTGCCCGATCCGACCCCGAATCCGCACTTCTCCAGGTTTAGCTTCATGTTGTATTTCCTTAGTATGTCAAAGGTTTTCTGTAATGTTTCAAATGGTCCTCTACTCACAGGGACTTGACCAACATATCGTCAAACATAAACTTTCATTGATTTCCTGAATCTGTTCTTCGAACATCCACTGAATTTGTTCTTCGAACATCCGGTTTACTTGGCGTTGGTAGGTGGCATTGGCGTTCTTTAATCCAAAAGGCATTACGTTATAGGAGTAGGTGCCGAATTTGGTTAAGAAAGAAGTCTTTTCTTGATCATTTGGGTACATCCGGATTTGGTTGTACCCGGAGTATGTATCGATAAAACTGAGTATCTCCTGCCTGGTCGTCGTGTCGATCATTCAACCGATGTTAATCAAAGGGAAAAGAATCCTTTAGTCATGCTTTGTTTGGGTATTCATAATCCACACACATCCTTAGGTTATTTACTATTTTAGGTACTACCACTACGTTAGCTAACCAATCCAGGTACTTAACTTCCCGGATGGATCCATTTTTTAGAAGTTTAGATACCTCATTCTTGATGAACGCGTGTTTGATCTAGGACTGTGGTCTCCTCTTCTGCTTAACCGGATGCAACTTCGGGTCCAAACTCAGCTTGTGAGTGGTTACCTCTGGTGGAATCCCTGTCATGTCTAGATGGGACCAAGCGAAACAATCAGCGTTAGCTTTAAGAAAATCAATAAGTTTTTTCCTGAGTTCGGCGATTAACCTCGTGCCCAGGTCTACCTTTCGACCGGTAGATGATCGATTAATATGACCTTCTCCAACTCTCCAACCATTGAATTGGTGGCGTCGGTGTCATTAGGAGCTATGAATGATCTCAGGATGTTGTAATCATCCTCATCGTCTATTCCTTGTTCTTCCTATTTCTCCGGTTCGGTTGAGGCCGGTATCAGTGATTGCTATATGATCTCTTCCTTTTTGGTCAGTTCCGTGTTACTTGATGTTGAAACCACGGGCACCGAGATTACCTCATCGACAGCAAACATCTCCCTTGCGGCCGGTTGTTCTCCATAGACAATTTTTGACTCCCCCTCCCCCCCCCTCCCCCCGGTATGGGAAATATCAATGCCTGGTTCAAGGTCGAGGGTACCGCCCTGATGTTGTGGACCCATGGCCTTCTGAATAGGGTGTTGTACCTCATGTTCCCTTCGATCACGTAGAACTTCGTTTCTTGGATTGTCCCAGTGGTGTTTACTGGCAAAGTTATCTCTCCTTTTGTGGTCTCACACGCCATGTTGAACCCGTTCAATATCCAGACTGCTGGTATGATTTGGTCATGTAACCCCAATTTCTCTACAACCCTTGATTGACGATGTTGGCTGAGCTACCTGGATCAATCAGCACATGTTTAACTCGAGGTTTATTGATAAGTACAGATATTACGAGTGTATCATTGTGAGGCTGCACGATGCCCTCGGCATCTTTATCGTTGAACAAAATGGCTCCCTCCGAAATATAATCCCGGGTGCATTTTCCCCTCGTAATAGATACTTTAGTGCGTTTTATCATTGGCCCTTGGGGGACTTCGACTCCCCTAATGATCTTGCTGATCATGTGCTGAGGCTCCTATTGTTCGACCTACTTGTTGGCGTCCCTATTTCTGAAATAGTTTTTTATCTCGTTCACTCAGGAATTCTTGGAGGTGCCCATTGTTGAATAGTCGAGCAACTTCTTTCCTTAGCTGTCGGCAATCTTCGGTCCTATGATCGTGAGTGCCGTGATACTTACATATCAATTTAGGATCTATCTGGGCTGGGTCGGACTGCAATGGCCGGGGCTACATGGTCTCTTTGATGTGCCCTATGGCCGACATGATGCTTGCAGGGTCTACGTTAAAGTTATATTCCGATAAACTTTGTGCCTCCCTACTTCCGAGCATCCTGTCGAATCCATTCTTTCTCATCAAGCCCCGACCAGAAGACCCTAGATCGTTTCTCTTCTCATTCTTAATGGGTGACGCCCAAATCTATTTCTCCTTCGATCTATGCTGTACAGTTGATATCGATCTTGGACCGGTCTTAGATCTTAATCAATGTCTCTCTTAAGTCTATCATCGGACTTAATGGGGTAAACAGATAAAGAAGGGACCCCGAGTTGGTCGTCCTCGACCTTGATATTCGACTGGTACCTGTTGTGGACGTCGACCCAGGTTACCGCTGGGTACTCTACCAAAATTTGTTTTAGCTGTTGAGAGGCCAAGGAACTTTGGGGCTTGAGCCCCTAAGTGAATGCCTGAACGGCCTAATCATCTACAACCGGTGGTAGGTCCATCCGTTCCATCTGGAATCTTGACACGAACTCCCTGAGCATCTCGTTATCCCTTTGTTTGACCTTGAAAATATATGACTTTCTGTCTCGACCTTGATGGCCCCGACATGGACCTGAAAGCATCTGCAAGCGTAGCAAACGAGTCAATGGAATTTTGGGGCAAGTTGTGATACCGTATCATTGCTCCCTTGGACAAGGTTTCCCCGAACTTTTTCAGCAACACCGAATCGATCTCATCGTCTTTCAAATCGCTCCCTTTGATTGCACATGTATAGGAAGTCACATGCTCGTTTGGATCTGTGGTCCCATTATATTTAGGGATGTCGGGCACACGAAACCTCTTTGGGATCGGCTTTGGTGCCGCGCTCGGAGGAAAGGGCTACTGGATAAATGTTTTGGAGTCCGGTCCCTTCAATATCGGAGGTGCTCCCAGGAACTGATCGACCCCGGAGTTGTCTGTTTTCACCTTCTTGTCATTAGCCTCAATCTTTTTCTTGCCTAACTCCACCCGTTTTGTCAACGCTTCGAGCATCTTCATGACCTCGAAATTTACCCCGAGCTCGGCTTCATCCGGTATCTCAGTAATTGGTTCGCCTCTTCGAGTGCTTTCCCAGGATTGTTCGGGCTCGACCCTGTTGGGGGCTTGGCTTTGATTCTGCATCTGTGCTATTACCGCTTGTTGAGCCTACAGCATTTCAAAAATTAGTCATAGGCTCAACCCATCACCTTTACCTTCGGGCGCTTCTCGAGCTGTTGACCGGGGTCCCCCACGAATACTATTTTCGGGATCAGTTGGCAAATTGATGTTGATGGCCACCTAGAGTTAGCATTGATCGGGTCGGCGGATGGAACACCGTTGGGATCGGCAGGAAGCACATCATGACTGGGCACTACATTATTATTTTTGCCGTGATGGCCTGATTCAGCTTCAACATTCAAGTGAGCCGAATGAGAGTTTGACATTTTTAGGCTGACCTGGAATAAGATTTCAAAGAACAAGCGTAAAATAGGGTGTGCTATAGAGATTCGTATCAAATCACCACTATTATCCTTAGCCCCACGGTGGACGCCAAACCTTTTACCCCAAAATTAGGTAACAATTAAATTTGTACGCGATTTAAAAGAAATAATTTAATTCAACACGAATAACTAAGAAATAACATATAAATGAATTAAAGATGAAATAAACGATCAAACAAATCGCAATGTTAAGACCAAGACTGATCTTAGATTGAATAATGAACTCTCCCTCGGTTGGACCTTCAGTTCAAGCCCAGCTGCAGATAAAGAATAGAATAATTGAGTAATGCCTTTAACAGTAGATAGAAGACAAAAGTAAATCTTTATTCTTTTGAATTGCGTATTACAATGTGTCAGACTAAAGAAAAACTTTCTCTTTATATAGTAGGAGAGTTTCAGTCATAGTATAAGTCTAAAAAGGTAAAAAATTTCCTTTTTCGGTAATTGTTGATCCATAATTGACATCACGCGAGATTTTCACCGTGATATCCGGTTGAGGGCAAGTATTATGGCACTCTATCCGCCATGCATAACCGTTCACCATGTCTCCCGAGGTCTAGAACTTATACTCGGCCTGAGACGCGTCGCTTTACCATATCCGATGTCGGATATATTGTTCACTCTTCCTGGGTCTCGATACGAATACAATCTCGCGGATCCGTTCTCTCATCGGGGAATCGGGGTAGATATTGTCCCTGATTTTACCCCTACACAGCGAGTTAATTTGTTGAGTAAATGGATTAGAGAAAGATATTTTATAAGGAGTAAATGAAAAAAAAAAAAAAAAAACCTACTAGGAGTATATAAGGGCTAATATCTCCTTTCCTTGTTTAGGAAAAGTAGGAAGTGACGAAAGGATTCTAGCGGAAACTATATCTTCACACTGTTACTAATTAAATTCAATTTTAGTCATCTAAGTTTGTAAAGGAATTTTCATCGCAAATAAATTTCATTTTGAATAAAAGTAAATTGCACATCTTTTATAAACATATTTCACCATTTTAAATTAGAAGTAGATGTTTATAGGGACAAAGAAAGAGGTGAATATAATCTCATCGATAATACCAGATTCAACTTTGATTCCGATGAAAGAAAATTTTATTTTCTAAAAACATCAGGTTATCAAATTGGGGAAGATGAAATTAAAACTATTGCGAGTTTGTAAGTAAACTTGAAGAAAAATATCCGGCATGAATTATCATTTAAAATAAAATTTCATATTGGATAAATTACCATTAAATTATCATCCAATTTATTTAGGACTTTGAAATTAACCACGATTTTAGTATAAAACTAAAGTTTACATTGACATGAAAAATTGATACTCCTACCTAATCGTTACCAAGTTATTGTCTTTATCAATTTTAATATAGTAATAGCTTTTTTATATATAGAGAGAGAGAAAGAAAGAGAGAAATTGATAGTGATTTTAGTTATAAGTTAAAATTTATTATCTTTAAATGAAAATTTTAGAATAATTGTGGAGGCTACACGTGCGTGACAGGTGAAATAAAGGCTAGTAAGTAGAAATTTGACAAACTTGTTAGTGATAAATTGGTGAAATTTTCTTATCATGAACACAAGAACATTGGATGCCTTGGTCCAACTTGGCCTCAAATATCTAGGAAGACACCAAACTGCACGTGCACATAATCCTACCAGTATTTGTCACTTTGTCAAAATTTCATGATAGGTAGGATGCAGAGGAGACAAGGTTGATTTCATTTTGTGATTATATGCTTAAGTTTTTTTTCCGGTTTAACTATTCAGTTCGAAATTTATTGATTTAATTAATTTAAATTCGCATGAATATGTCCACTAAGGAAGTAAAATACTTTCTATCACAAAAATTATCCATTCCTAAGCTCAGAAATATTGATACGGTTATAAAACAATAAAAGTAGAAGAACAATATTGCAGAGAAAGAGAGAGAGGGAATTCTTATTAAATTTGGGATGAATTACAATGGAATAGAACCCTCTATTTATAGGGAGATGGTGACTTAGCTGTCAAGTAATAAACCCTAGAATCTCTCTAAATATGGACATTCACCATAAATAGAATTCTATTTATAACACTCCCCCTGAATGTCTATTCAACAGATAATGTGCCTCGTTAAAACCTTAACTAAAATAAAACACAATGGGAAAAAAATTCTAGAAAAGGAAAAGGAGTACACATATCTAACAATACGCCTTTTGGTGCCTCGTTAAAAACCTTGCAAGGAAAACCCAGTGGGACAAAACCTTGTGAAGGAAAAAGAGTACAACGCGTATTAACTCCCCCTGATGAGAGCATCAATTCACATCTTTAAGCATTTGCATTCCAATCTTGTGCACCATCTTCAAAAGATCTTTGGTAGAGATTTGATGAACAAATCAGCCATATTAACTTGAATGAATATATTGCACCTTGAAATCATCATTCTTGATAGAGATGAATTGTCTTCATATGATCTTGTTGGAATTGTCAGTTCAGTATCTTCACATAGAGGTGAAAACTCTTGGTATCATATTGTCATGCCTATAGTTATAGCAAGATACATTTGTGCACAAATTGCACTGAGGAAGTGGTACTTCAAGATCAAGAATTGTATATGCTTCAAGCGATTTAAATCCTTCAAGGATTGTCATATAAGTCATATAATAGATTTTAATTAGATGCATATCAAGTTTTCATGTCATGCTAGACAAATAAGATATCGAAAACTGAGTGCACATATCATTGGCTTTATACTTTCAAATGTTTGACCTACATGTTCAAAACTACATGTCTTTCATATAAAATCAATTCTATTTGAATTGTTTCTCCAGACTTAAGACCCTCATATATATTTAGCGCTATTATAGATGTCGTCGACAAACATTTTATATCGGTTCCAACCTCCTTATTTTTCATAAAGACATAACATAGAGATCTCTTCATTCATATATTCAGGTACCTGAATCTTTCATGAGATTTTTAAAGTGTTATGTCATGTGATCTTCTAGATCACTTGCCTCCTTTATTATGATTATTTTGATCATTTGGTATCTTTTTTATCAAGAAGTTTTATTTGAAACCGATTTGTCTATACGCTTCAAGCGTACCATAGACTTTGTCCTTCTAGGACTTAATATGAGCATTTGCAATGAGAATATAGTTACTTTCTTTGGGTCAGCAAATGCGTCTGGCATGCTTTGCAATATATTGCACATGAATTATCTTTTTATGAACTTCAAGTTCATATTATCTTATTCGAGGATCTATATGAACAAATGATAATTCATTCCACGTAACTTTTTCTCAACTGTTTATCATGTCTCCCCCTCATGTTAGAAAAACTAACTTGTTTC
>NC_031991.1:23045483-23052069 GCF_001879085.1 Nicotiana attenuata | reverse complement strand
GATTTTCAACACAACTGTCATGAGGTTCTCAGAAACATGGGGATAGTTGAGAGCAATGGGGTCGATTTTTACTATTGTTCGCTTATTTTGATCCGCCAAGACTTGGTGGAGAGAGTATTGCTTGACTAGACCAGCCGGATCGCCATCTTCGACTTGGGAGCAGCTGACGCATCTATTTCTAGAAGAGTTTCTCCACATCGCTTAGAGGTGGACGTAGAGGTATTAGAGGTGGAGGCAGAGATGCTGGAAGTGGAGGTAAAGGTATTAGAGGTGGAGATGCAGGTATTGTTCTGGTTTGTGGTAGAGAAGCTTCGGGTTTTATTTTGCGCCGTATCCGGTCGTGCCTAGTGATTCTATTGTGGTGGATCGTGTCCATTGTTCATGTATAATGGTGATTGGAGGTTTTGAGACCCGTGTAGATTTGCTTCTTCTGGACGTGGATGAACTCAGTGTTATATTGGGATGGACTGGTTATCACCCTATCACGCTATCTTGGACTGCCATGCCAAGATTGTGACCTTAGCTTTACCGGGTATGCCTCGTTTAGAGTGGAGAGGGACTCCGGGTCATTCTACCCGCAGTGTTATATCGTATGTGAAGGCTCGGCGTATGGTCGAGAAGGGGTGCTGGGCTTATTTATCTTATGTTCGGGGTTCCAGTGCTGAGGTTCCCTCTATCGATTCTGTGCCTGTTGTTTGTGAGTTCCCTGATGTTTTTCCTTCAGACCTGCCGGGTGTTCCACCCGACAGGGATATTGATTTCTGTATTGATCTGGTTCCGGGCACTCAGCTCATTTCTACCCCGCCATATCGTATGGCCCCGCCGAAGTTGAAGGAGCTAAAGGAAAAGTTGCAAGATTTGCTTGAGAAGGGTTTCATTAGACCTCGATTTTCGCCTTGGGGTGCGCTGGGATTGTTTGTTAAGAAAAAGGATGGTTCGATGAAGATGTGTATTGATTACGCAGTTGAGTGAGGTTACGGTCAAGAATAAGTATCCACTGTCAAGGATTGATGATTTGTTCGACCAGCTTCAGGGTGCCAGGGTATTTTCCAAGATTGACTTGAGATCTGGCTACCATCAGTTGAGGATTAGGGCATCTGATGTCCCTAAGACAGCTTTCCGCACTCGGTATGGGCATTATGAGTTCTTGGTTATGTCATTCGGGTTAACAAATGCCCCAGCAGCTTTCATGGACTTGATGAACCGAGTGTTCAGGCCTTATTTGGATTCATTCGTGATAGTGTTCATTGATGATATATTGATATACTCCCGCAGCCAGGAGGAGCACGAGCAGCACCTTAGAGTGGTTCTTCAGACTCTGAGGGATAGTCAGTTATATGCTAAGTTCTCGAAGTGTGAATTCTGGTTGGGTTCAGTTGCATTTCTGGGCCATGTTGTATTAGCAGAGGATATTCAGGTGGACCCAAAGAAGATAGAGGCAGTCAAGAACTGGCCTAGACCAGTATCAGCTACAGAGATTCGGAGTTTCTTGGGGTTGGCAGGATACTATCAACGGTTTGTGGAGGGATTTTCATCTATTGCAGCCCCGATGACCAGATTGACCCAGAAGGATGCCCAGTTCAGATGGTCGGATGAGTGTGAGGCGAGCTTTCAGAAGCTCAAGACAGCTCTGACTACGGCACCGGTGTTGGTTTTGCCCACAGGTTCAGGTCCCTATACAGTCTATTGTGATTCTTCCCGTATTGGGCTTGGTGCGGTGTTGATGCAGGATGGCAAGGTCATTGCCTATGCTTCGAGGCAGTTGAAGATTCATGAGAAGAACTATCCAGTGCATGATTTAGAGTTGGCAGCCATAGATCACGCATTGAAGATTTGGAGGCATTATCTGTATGGCGTGGCGTGTGAGGTATTCACTGATCACAAGAGTCTTCAGTACTTGTTCAAGCAAAAGGAGTTGAATTTGAGGCAGAGGAGGTGGTTGGAGTTGTTGAAGGATTATGATGTCACCATTCTATATCATCCGGGGAAGGCCAACATGGTGGCCGATGCTTTGAGTAGGAAGTCAGCCAGTATGGGCAGTCTTGCTTATATTCCGGTCAGTCAGAGGCCGCTTGCTTTGGATGCTCAGGCTTTAGCCAATCAATTCGTGAGACTGGAAGTTTCTGAGCCCAGTCGTGTGTTAGCTTGCACGGTCGCTCGTTCTTCATTATTGGAGCGTATCCGTGATCGACAGTTTGATGATCCTCATTTGTGAGTGTCCTTAGAGACACGGTGCAACGAGGAGCTGCCAAGCAGGTTACCTTAGATGTGGATGGAGTTTTGAGATTGCAGGGGCGAGTTTGCGTGCCCAATGTGGATGGGCTTCGAGAATTGATTTTAGAGGAGGCCCATAGTTCCAGGTACTCTATTCATCCGGGCACCGCGAAGATGTATCAGGATTTGCGGCAGCATTATTGGTGGCGTAGAATGAAGAAGGATATCGTAGCATATGTGGCTCGTTGTTTGAATTGTCAGCAGGTTAAGTACGAGCATCAGAGGCCTGGTGGTCTATTTCAAAGGATTGAGCTTCCCGCGTGGAAGTGGGAGCGGATTACTATGGATTTTGTTACTGGACTTCCGTTGACTCGGAAGAAGTTCGATGCAGTATGGGTCATTGTTGATAGGCTGACCAAGTCAGCGCATTTCATTCATGTGGCAGTCTCCTATTCATCCGAGAGATTAGCTGAGATTTATATCCGGGAGATCGTTCGCCTTCATGGTGTGCCGACATCTATCATTTCGGACCGGGGTACGCAGTTTACCTCGCGCTTCTGGAGAGCAGTTCAGCGAGAGTTGGGCACGTGGGTTGAGTTGAGCACAGCATTTCATCCCCAGACGGACGGGCAGTCCGAGCGGACTATCCAGATTTTGGACGACATGCTCCGAGCTTGTGTTATTGACTTTGGAGGTTCGTGGATCAGTTCTTGCCCTTAGCGAAGTGTGCCTACAACAACAGCTACCAGTCGAGCATCCAGATGGCTCCTTATGAGGCTTTATATGGTAGGCAGTGTCGTTCTCCGGTTGGATGGTTTGAGCCGGGAGAGGCTCGGTTTTTGGGTACAGATTTGGTTCAGGAGGCCTTGGACAAGGTCAAGATCATTCAGGATAGGCTTCGTTCAGCTCAGTCTAGGCAGAAGAGTTATGCAGATCGCAAGGTTCGAGATGTGGCATTTATGGTTGGTGAGCGGGTATTGCTCCGAGTGTCGCCTATGAAGGGCGTGATGAGATTTGGGAAGAAGGGCAAGCTTAGCCCTAGGTTCGTTGGTCCGTTTGAGATTCTTGATCGAGTGGGAGAGGTGGCTTATAGACTTACATTGCCGCCTAGCTTATCAGCCGTGCATCCAGTTTTTCATGTATCCATGCTTCGAAGGTATCACGGCGATCCAGCCCACGTGTTAGATTTTAGCACTGTCTAGTTGGACAAGGATTTGTCTTATGAGGAGGAGCCGATAGCTATTCTAGACCGGCAGGTTCGTCAGTTGAGATCCAAAAGTTTCCCTTTTGTTCGTGTTCAGTGGAGAGGTCAGCGTCCTGAGGCATCGACCTGGGAGTCCGAGTCCGATATGCGGAGCCGTTATCCTCATCTTTTCCCCAACTCAGACTTCTTTCTTTTGTTCGTTCGAGGACGAACGGTTGTTTTAGTGGCGGAGAATGTGACGACCCAAAGGTTCATCACTTGTTTTCTTACCCATTCTGTACTTCCCAGGCCTTGAAAACCTCATTTAGGGTTGCCTCAATTTGTGTGCGCAGTCCGGGCACGTAGCCGGAAAGCTTAAATATGAATTATGTGAGAAAAATGCTAAATTTTGATATTAAAATGAATAAATTTGACTTCGGTCAATATTTTGGGTAAACGGACCCGCAACTGTGATTTGACGGTCCCAGAGGGTCCGTAGTAAAATATGAGACTTGGGCGTATGCCCGGAATCGAATTCCGAGGTCCCAAGTCCGAGAAATGAATTTTTGTGTGAAATTATTTTCTGGAAATAATTAAGGAAATTAGAAATGAAATTTGATTAGAAGACTATGGTATCGGGCCCGTATTATGGTTCCGGCGCCCGGTACAAGTCTTATATATGATTTAAACACTTTCTGTAAAGTTTGGATGAAAACAGACGTCGTTTGACGTGTTTCAGACTTAAAATGGAAATTTGATGTTTTATGAAAATTTGGAAGAAATCATGAGTTTTGAGGCTTGATTCTATGTATATGATGTTATTTTGGCGATTTGATCACACGGATATGTCCGTAGGATATTTTTGAGGTTGTGTGTATGTTTGGTTGGGAGCCCCGAGGGCTCGGGTGAGTTTTGGATAGGCCACGAATTGCATTTTTGAACTTTGTAAAATCTGATATGCTCAGCTCTGTGGTCTTCGCATTTGCGAATATCATCTCACAATTGCGAACTCGCAACTGCGAGCTTTGCATCGCAATTGCGAATTATGGGATTTTGGCCACTGATGCAAATGCGAAAGTAGGGTGGTCGCAAATGCGACTTTTCCCTTCACAAATGCGATAACTGGCAAAATGGGAAGGGTTCGCAAATGCGAATCCAGCTTTGCAATTCCCACAAATGGTCGGGGTTCGCAATTGCGAACCCTAGTTCGCAATTCCCACATCTGAGGCTCAGCAAATTTTATACTTAGTCGAATTTGAACCATTTTTCACCATTCTTTCAAAACTCAAACTCCTTAGGCGATTTTACAAGAACAAGTTTCATTCCAAATCATTTTTAAGTCGATTTTTACTCAATTCTTTCAATCATTAACGTCATTTAACATGTTTTCCACTTAAAATCAATGATTTTCATGGGTGAAATTGGGGGTTTTGGGTAGAACCTAGGTTTTTCTAAAATTGGGGATTTGGACCTCAATTTGAGGTCCGATTTCAAAACAAGTCATATATTTGGGTTCGTGGGGGAATGGGTAACCGGGTTTGGGTTTGTACCTCGGGTTTTGACCACGTGGGCCCGGGGGCGATTTTGGAATGTTTGGGCAAAACTTTGAGAAATTCATTTTTATGCATTCAAATTGATTCATTTAGTGTTTATTAAAGTAATTAAGTGACTTGTGACTAGATTCGAGCGGATTGGAGGTGGAATCACGGGGTAAAGCTATAGTTGAGGCTTGAGTTGAATTCAAAGCATCGAGGTAAGTGTTCGGTTTAACCCTAGCTTGAGGGATTAGGAGTTGAGTCATATTTGCTATGTGTTTCTTGTCGAGTACGACGTATAGGCATGGTGACGAGTATCTATACGTTGGTGTCAAGCATGACCGTGAGTCTGATATTGTGACTTTCATGGCTTCGTTGTATTATCGATGCTTTGGTGTGTATTTCTGTTTGTTGTGTAAAATTGTGGAAAGAAATGCGATTTATGAACATTGAGGAGCGTCGGCTCCAGTTGTGAACGAATTGCGAAAGTATAAGTGATAATTGAACCTCTGGAGCATTGGCTCGAGTTGTGAAGAGAATTGTGAAGTAAAAGTTAGAAAGAGAAGAGATCATTATGTTGCCCTCTTGGCGGGCTATTGTTGAGTTGTGGTTGCTTTGCACTGTGTTCTTAACTGATACTAGGGTCGCTTAGGTTAATGCTTCCTTGAGTTGTGTGATGACTATAGTTATAGCTGAGGTGGTTAAGTGTTGTAATAGGTTAGTTATAGATGAGGTGGTTAAGTGTGGTAATAGGTTAGTTATAGCTGAGGTGGTTAAGTGTTGTTATAGGTTGGTTATAGCTGTGGCAGTTAGATGTTGGAACAAGTTTGGTTATAGCTGTGGTAGTTAGATGTTGGAACTAGTGTGGTTATAGTAATTCCCTTGTTGGGATATTGAGTTGATTTTTTTTCCCTTGCTGGGATGTTGTTATATTGTTGTTCTCTTGCCGGGAAGTTATTATATTGTTGCCCCTAGTCGGGATTATTTTGTTGTATTGTGTTGGATATGAAATGGGAGCGGGTGGTACGCCTACCACAAGATATTATAAAATGGGAGCGGGTGGTACGCCTACCACAAGACATTATGAAATGGGAGCGGGTGGTACGCCTACCACAAGATATTATGAAATGGGAGCGGGTGGTACGCCTACCACAAGACATTATGAAAGGGGAGCGGGTGGTACGCCTACCACAAGATACGAGGAATGGGATCGGGTTGCACGCCTGCAACAGGATGAATGGAACATGAATATTGTCTTTATTTCTTGCTTCCGTGTTAGAAGCTAGACTGTAGATTTCTCTTTTATTATTCCTGATATTCTATTTATATCTGTTTCCCCTGAAGCATGTTCCCTCCCCCAGTTTTTAATTGTTAATTTCTGTTGCCTCTTCGTTGTATTGTATATATATCTGCACAGGTTTATCTGGAGTCTGGTCCTAGCCTCGTCACTACCTCGCCGGGGTTAGGCCAGACACTTACCAGCACATGGGGTCGGTTGTGCTGATACTACACTCTGTGCTATTTTGCACTGATCCAGGTTTCCGATAGTAGCAGCAGTAGTGTGGGAGCAGGCCTTCAGTCCAGCGAGACCCGAGGTAGCCTTGCAGGCGTCCGCAGGCCCGGCGTCTCCTCTATCCTTTATTCTGTCTGTTAT
>NC_031991.1:22959005-23040621 GCF_001879085.1 Nicotiana attenuata | reverse complement strand
ATATATTGCTAGAGTTCAAGTCTGAACTTTTATTTTGTTTTGTTTTTTCTTGGTATTTTTTTTATAACTGTTGATTTGAGAAACATGACATCTTGGAATTATGGGAATTTAGGTGTAGATAATTCTACTATTGATCTCCATACATATTGTAAAGGAAACCACCCGTGGCAAAATTTTCAAAACGTTCCTGAGAGCGAGTTATGTGCACAACTCAATCTTATTTGTGGAATGTGTGTGATGTGTGTGGTGGTAAAAATGTTCACCTTCATGTTTGTGCTTATATTTCTTATTTTCCCCCAACCCCTTACTATGATGGTTCTACCTTTTCTTGTGAAGTTAATAGGAACAAAGAACCTGGGAATGCGGACCTGAAGGAGATCAAGGATATGCTAAAGTGTCTTTTGGAACAAAACAATGAGAAACAATTGCACATAGAAAGGCAAGAGGCAACTATTCACAAGTTGGAGGCTCAATTGAGTCAAGTGGTTGGAGCTTTTAATGCTCAACAAGCCAATATTGAGGATAGCAGCCAAGAAGAGCATAAATTTGAGGTGTTAATTGGGGAGGTCAGAGTAGAACATCAACAACCTAGCCAACTACAATTTGAGGATGTCAATGTTGAAAAAGTGAGACTAGAGCCAACCAAGGACTTTGAGGATATAAATTTTGTTGACTCTAGTATCATTGATGTTGAGGATGTTGAAAGTCCTGAAGTTCATGTGTTTGAGCGCATTGGTCCACACTCCAAGCATTTTTCCACATTATGTTTGAATGATGATATGGAAATAGAGTCATCTGAACCAATCGAAGAGTCAAGGAATGAGGAACAAGGTCCATATATTCTGGAATTCTTCTTGCCAGAAAGTTAGGATTACATACCTCATACAAAGGCCAAGGAGTGCAGAATACTACATTATTTTCTTGGGCTAGTTAGATTCGTTCCACCGCCCCATGACCATAATCATAAGCTTGAATCAAAATTGGGGGTTCAATTCATAAGCTCGAGGTGGAGGCAAAAAGTGATTCGCGTCGTGCCGCGACGTTAAATCAAGCGCTTGTTGGGAGGCAACCACTTTATTGCTTTCCGTTTTATTTTTTTTTATTTTTTTAATTGTATTATTTTTGTAGTGTCAATTTTTTTATTTTTTTTAGGAGCATGGAAACCAAAGGTATTGGAAGGATGCAACAGCAAATCAAATAGTTGGAACTAAGTGTGAGGTACCCGCACGAAGAACCAAGCTTGGGAGAAGTCTGAGTACCCCATGAACTGCTAGTGCTTCGGCCTTTGGCCTACCAGGGAGTTTCTCTTACCCTCTTATGGTTATGCTGTGCTTTGGGGACAATGCACAATTTTAAGTGTGGGGTGATGAGATTGTCTGGGTGACTTTTCATGCTACTTTAGCTGTATTAGTTTAATTAAATAGTATTTTTTTTAAAGATTGGACTTTCCCGACGATGGATCTATTAGATAATTTTCTTGAGGGATTTAAGTCTAAAGAAAAAAAACAAAAAGATTTTCTTTGTAGGTAGTGTAATAATTCCCCCTTGGTTTTTCTTTGTGCCGCGGTTCTTTTCCAAAGGTTTTATTTGAACCGGGTGTAGTTAGTTTTTTTTTGGGAGTAGGAGCCATTGTGTTGTATTTTGAATTGAAGCCAAATCTCTTGACTTGGTTATGCCTTGAGAATAGTGAGTACATTGGCTGTGATGCTTAGGCTCAGTTTTTGACTCTTGTATAAGTACCTTAAATTGTATGATCTTAACTTTGCTTAATTGCTTTGACTAGAGTGTCTTGATGAAACCAATCCTGAGTGAGTTATGTGCCATATGTGTGTAAGGATTTGTTATATTCTGTTCATTGCATTTGATGCCTAGAACTTGCCCCGTGTGTTTGCAAAGCGAAATAGTAGTTTTATTCAGTCTAGGAAGTGATATAGGCATTTCTTTGTTGAATATTTTTCTCGCCTAATTATTATGTATCGTAGTTAACCCCTTTGAGCCTGTAATCCTGTTTCTTTGGCAACCACATTACAAGCCTTACCCATTTGTTTTAATTAAACATCTATTTGAACCATATGAGCACTTGAATTGTTTATGAACTTTGTAAAGGTTAAAGTGTGGGGTAGTTGGTTTGGCTTTTGAGTGGAACTAATTAAATAAGGAGAAAGGTGCACTGTTTTGAAACAGTAAGAGCCACTTGAATTGAAAAAAAAAAGAAAAAAATAGTTCGATTGCTGTGAAAAAAAAAGTATTTCTTTAATAAGTGGTGACTCTTGCTGTAATTGTGCTTAAAGAAGTATTGGGTAATATACATTGATGTGAAGGTGGAGTTTGGTTTGACATAAGTATAGGGTTTGAATGTTAAAGTATATGTATTAAAGTGCTTAGGGAGGTGTAGTCACTCTTATATCTAAATATATCCTACCCGTCCCGTAACCTACATTACAACCAAATAAAGTCCTAATTGATCCTAGATTGAATGAGCTCGATTAGTGGAGTAGTACACTACGGGCAAGCTTATGGTGCATCTTTTGTGGCATATGAATGTTATTTCTGAGAGTGAGTGAATTCTTTCTATCTTGAGTTCCTACGTGTTCTTAAATTTTATTGTGTGGAACTACTCTCTTTTGTTGTGTGAGGGCACTTGATTCATGAAGGAAAGGTAATGTCAGTGACCTCTATGTTAGAGTAAGTGGGTGAGTTGTGAATAATGCTTGGTACTTATGAGTCAAATCTTGAGGTGAAGATGTTATGCTTTTGTGCTTAGTCTACTTTAAATACTCTTGGTGTGATGAGTTAGGAGAATTGTTTAAAAAGGTCGTGTCTATAAAAAAAGTGTAGTTTGATTGCTCGAGGACGAGCAAGAGTTTAAGTGTGGGATGTTGATAAATGATGAAAAGTGCATATTTTTGAGTATATTTGCATATTAATTCTTGTGTGTGTCGCGGGAGATTACATGATTTTCAAAGTGAAATATACTCATTTATGTGTTTCTTATGTGTAGGAACAAGTTTGGATGATAAATGATCAAAAGATGACAATTCGACACAAAAAGAAGAAATTGAAGGAGTGGGAGCTCGTCTATTCTCGTGCGTGGCACGAAGTCGGACGCGAAAAAGGAGAAAAGTTAAGGCACAAAACAGCGAAGCGAAGCAAAGGCACGGAGCGCTTCGCGAAATGGAAGAATTTCAAAAGCTGGATCCGCGTCAAAGTCCGCGTCTAGACGCGAAGGCAAACGCGGATCCGTGTCAAAGTCCGCGTCTAGACGCGAAGGCAGACGCGGATTCTAGCTCGCCCATCCGAAGTTGGATTGAAGAATTCCGCCCCTCATCAACCCTAGGTCATATAAATACATCCTAAAACACCACTTTGAAGGGAGAGACACTACTTTAGGGTTAGACAACACCCTTGGAGGCAAGAACTTGCTAGGAGCAAGGAGGAAGATTCAACTACGAGTTTTTCCCCTTCTTCTTCCTATTTTATTGTTGGTTACGAATTGGAGTATTGTGTTTTCACATACTTTTATGAAAAGCTAATTCGTTTTCTAGGGTTTTGATGGAACCTGTTGGGGATGAATTGGTTGTTATATTAATATAGTTTTGAGTTAGTTGTTAATCTCTATTTGTTCAACTACGTTTTGATTTTGGTTAATTGAAAGGATCCTCAATTAGCCGTTCGTATTTATTATGTATCTGCTTGAGAGAGAGTGCATATTTAGGTAGTTGTTTGAACAACATCACTCCCGGAGTATAGGCGAGAGTCATAACCGAGGGTTTAGAGGTTGGATTAGAGATAACGATACCTCGGGTGCGATCTACGTGAACTGTAATGTGAATCTAGCTAGCGTAGCTTGAGAGAGTGCGTCTAGTAAATTATCATAATTGCTTGAGAGAGATTTATGATAGGTGGAGAGTTCATGATTGATAGAGGCAACAAAGTCAAAGCTATAAGAAACATACAACTAATGGAATCAACAATTGGGGAAATCATAACTCTAGACCTCCTTTATTTAGTCTCTAAACCTTTGTCTCGTTAGTTGATAATTTTACCGTTTTATAGTATTTGCTAGTTAATTAGTTAGAAATATAAATCTCAATCTTTATAATTTAAAAAATTATTCAAACTTGTCTTTTTAGTGATATTAAACAGATATAGCTAAGCCTTAGTTCTCCGTGGGATTCGACTCCGAACTTTTAAACCGGATTATATTTGCAGTGACCGCTTATCCTTTTTAGGACAAGAGTTGGGCGTGATCAAGTACCTAGTTCTACAACTCAGAAATTAAGGATATTGTAATGGAGTTCGTGGTGTCATAATTGAGAAATCAAGGATAGTGTCTTAAAGTATTTCTACATTTGATAACTCACGTATAGTGTATGAAGTTCGTACTTCTACAATTGAGAACTCAAGCATAGAGTCATAGAGTTTGTGTTTCTAGAATTGAGAACTCGAGGATAGAGTCATGAAATTTATAATTTTACAATTGAGAATTCAAGGATGGAGCTATGGAGTTTATGGTTATACAACTGTGAACACTGTGATAGGGTTATGGAGTTCGTGGTCCTACAACTGAGAACTCAATAATTGAGTCACGGGGTTCGTTGTTCTACATTTGAGAACTCAAAGATGGAGTTATGGAGTTCATGTTTCTACAATTGAGAACTCAAAGAGAGAGTGATGATAGGCTATAATTACGCATTTTAGTCGATTATTACATTCCAATTCATTGCACTTCAGTTGAGTTTGAGCTTTAATCGCTAGTGTTTTGCACTAATTGTGTGTTTTATGCCTTGTAGGAGTGATTCCAAGCTATGTAGATGTTATGGAATGAATTCAAGTGACTTGGAGCTTTGTATTCTGAGTAAAAGCCCAAGGAATTAAGCCGGGATCGTATTCGGGGATCAACAGATGATAGTTAAGAACGAACGAAGAATCGAGTAGGTATATTGCGCACTGTCTAGTAAAATGAACATAACTTTTAGCTCAGAACTCCATTTGAGCTCCACATATATTGGAAAGTTAATTCAAAGGGCTACAACTTTCATGTTTTACGTTTTCCAAAATTCTGAACCAAACAGGGTAAAAAATGCGCGACAAGTGCGCGGCCGCGCACTGGCCGCGGATGTGAGGCAGAAACTGGGTAAAATCCGCGGCCAAATCCGCAGTTGATAGAAGTCACGGGTTCAAAACTAAGCAACTTCACTTTATATAAAAGAAATCTGCCTCGTCCACACATAAAAAATGTGTTGATGGGGTTTGAAGTAATGTCCTCTAAGGCGTTAAAAGAGCTTTTCTTTTTCCAGTGGGTAAAAGAGCATTGATCCAATAGATCAAGAGTCATATTTGGATAATCTTAGCAATAATAAATTACTTGACTTAGATTTTTTTTTTTTTTTTTGTGTTCTTTCTTCTATCATCTTCTTTCTCGACATGAAATTAATTAAGAATGATTTATATGGTATCAAATGATTGACATCACCTATATAAAATTGATTAAATTGTGACACCGCTTACAAAAAATCCTGCATACGCCACTGATTATTGGTTATGAATTTTAGTATTGTAGTTATGCATACTATTATAAATAGCTAATTTGTTATCTAGAGTTTTTATAGAACCTTTTGTAGGATGAATTCTTGTTATGTTTTAATATAATTTAGCCTTTGAATTTCTCTATTTGTTCAATTACGTGCTTATATCAGTTGATTGAATGGCCATTGATTGACTGTGCCTATTTATTATGTGTTGCTTGAGAAATGATACATATTTAGGTGGTTAATGAACAACGTCACTCCTAGCGTATGTGAGAAATCAATACAGCGGGTTTAAAGGTAGGTTTAGAAATAACAAAGCCTTGACGTGATCATAATGAGCGGTTAGATAAAGCCAACTAGCGTAGCTCGAGAGAATATGTCTAGTAATTTATTGTAGTTGCTCGAGAGAGAATTACGGCACCTAAAGTGCTCATGATCAGTAGAGAATACATAGGCGAAATTGTAGGGAGCATAGCTGTAACGACCCGGCCGGTCATTTTGAGAATTTAAGCTCCGTTCGGTAGCGTAAGATCTTGAACAGCTTCATAATATGTGTATCGACTTGCGTGCATGATTGAATTCAGTTAACGGATGATTCAGAGTCAAATTGGAAGAAGGAAACTAGTTTTGGAAGTTTAAACGATGAGTATTTGACCGGAATTGGACTTTTAAGTAAACGGCCCCGGAATGGGTTTTGGGTGATCTCAACAGCTTTGTATGGTAATTTTGGACTTAGGCGTGCGTCCGGATTCGGATTTGGAGGTCCGTAGGGTAATTTGAGGCGTTTCGGCGAATGTTGGAAAAGTTGAAGTTTGGAAAATGGAGAAGTTTGACCCATAGTTGACTTTTTGTGATATCGCGGTCGGAATGTGATTCCGAGAGTTGGAACAGCTCCGTTATGCCACTTTGGACTTGTCTGCAAAATTTGGCTTCATTCCAGGTTGATTTGATCGGTTTCGGCACAAGTTTTCGAAGTTGGAAGATTTGGAAGTTCATAGCTCGATTCGTGGTGTGATTCGGCGTTTCGGCATTGTTTGATATGATTTGAAACCTCGAGCGAGTCCGTGTTAGGTTATATGACTTGTTTGTGTGTGTAGACGGGGTCCCGGGGGCCTCGGGTGTGTTTCGGGTTGTATTGCGCTCTTATTTGATGTTTCAACGTCGTTTCTTTGGGAATAAAGGGTACCACATTAAACAAATGAGCTCCAAATTTAGTTTTTATTGAATCATTAGATCCGTATCGTAATTATGGAGCCATAACAAAAAGAATCATCGAATTTGGACATCGTATGAGGAAGTTATGCTTATTTTTGTGTCGGGAAAAACTGCTGCTTCTGGTATGGTCGCAATTGCGAACATATCCATCGCAATTGCGATGCCCAGTTCGCAATTGCGAATTTTTTGTCGCAAATGCGACCTTTTCCAGCCCTTCCTTGTTCGCAATTGCGAAGGCTTTCTTCAATTTTGCGAGGGTTCGTACTTGTTTTCAGCTGTGTAACACGGGTTTTTGCTCATTTTTCATATTCTTTGAACCCTAACTCCGAGAGTGGGTGATTTTGAGAGAAGATTTTTATACCAAATCACTGGGTAAGTGTCTCTAATCAATTTCCAACTATATATTGTGATTATATCTTAGATTTAACATCAAATTCATGAGAATCTAAAGGATAATTTGGGAAAAAAATTGTGAAATCTTTCAAAAATGTAAAATGATGATTTGAGGGACCAAATGGTGTCGGAATTAGATAATTTTCGTATGGGTGAACTCGTATCAGAATAGGTATTTCGTTTTTGTAAATTTTGTCGGGTTCCGAGGTGTCGGCTAGGGGAGTTAACTTTTGTTGACTTTTTGCAAATTGTATAAGAATTATAGTTTTGTTAATTGAAATTGTTTTCTCTTGCATTGTTTGATGTATTCAAGTTGTTTTTGGCTAGATTGAGCCGAGCGTTGATGAATTGGTAAAGGAAAAGCTAAATTGAGTATTGAATTGGCCGGATTGAGGTAAGTATCTTGCCTAACCTTGTGTGGGGGACTTCTCCTTAGGATTTGAGTCTTCTATATTGATTGTAGTTCGTGTACGCGACGTGACGAGTGCGTGCTCAGACTTATTTGTGAAAAATTGGTCTTTAGGGTTCTTAGGTCTTTATATTCACTGTATATGAATGTGTTCTTGACATGACTGAGTTTCCTATTTACTAGTTTCACCTCTACGTGCTTAATTGGAATTAAATTGCTTCATGATTCACTCTTATTGCCTAATCGAATCACTACAAGAAAAAGCCTTATCTGCGACCAGCATTTAGGGACAAGTTAATAATCTCGTCTCTAAAAGTATATGTATTGGGATGAGATTTGGATCTTTAGGGACTAGATTCCCCTTCCTTAAAGGCCATTTTTCTTGTAGTGAATCCTATTTGATTTAACTGAAGAATTTTGCCTCTCTTATTGTCATGCTAGCTTGTCTTATTGAGAATTTATCATTGTCCCTCCTGAAATTGTTTAGTCTTAAGTGAAGCTAAGATCATCTTTCCTTAATTCAATTGTCGAATATCCTCGTAATTGTCCAACATTAAAAGGAGTTAGATAGCGTATCTCTTTGTTTACTTGCCTTTATTTGGGATCGTTGCTGCATGTTAGATTTCCCTTTTATTGAACCGTTCCCTTTATGCTAGCATTCTTTTATGTGGTTATTCCTTGTGAGCTGGTCCTACCGTTTCTTCGTGATTTACAGCTCTTGAGTTGACTTACTTGCCGTACTTTGTATTATTGTCATTGTTTCTGTTGTGTATTTACTTTGGGATTACGAATCGGTATTCCGGGAGATCCCCCTACACCTTTATATTTGGGACTACGGGACAATATCCCGGGTTATCCCCTTGTAATGGATATTTACTTTGGGACTACGGATCGGTATTCCGGGAGATCCCCCTGCACCTTTATATTTGGCACTACGGGACGATATCCCGGGAGATCCCCCTGTACTGGATATTTATTTTGGGACTACGGATCGGTATTCCGGGAGATTCCCCTGCATATTTACAATTTGGACTACGGGACGATATCCTGGGAGATCCTCTGCACATTTATGTTTGGGACTACGGGGTGTTATCCTGGGAGATCCCCTGTTGTTATCTCTGTGTTCTGAGCTGTTGTTTTCATTGATCCTATCCCTGTGTAAACAGTATATGTTCTGTCCATTTCTGTACTTATGCTTACTAGCTGGTATGAACTATGATAGGACACTTGCACTAGCATACACGTGGTAAGAACCCTTATCGGATAGGAGGCTCCTTGAGATTTCTAAGTATAGACGCACGCCCTTGTTGTTTGCCTTCCATGTGAGAATGACTCTTTTGGGCACGTGAGTTGTCAGTATGATTAGGAGTTGTGATGAGGGCACAGGATGTCAAGTGTTAGGGTTCAGGTATTGAGACCCGTATTATATGATTATGAGATGAGGTGTCACAGGGTGACTGATATGCGAAGGTTATCTATTTGAAAAGATTATATTCGAAAAGCATTTATTTTGAAAGAACTCTTTTTGAAAAGAACATTTATTTGAAGGAATTATATTTCGAAACATTTTTATCACTTGAAAGGTTTGACTATTTGATCGACGCTTGCTGGTTAAGACTTAAGGTGAAAACTATCGGAGTTGTTGAGTTATGACTTGTCTTTACTGTATTTGTGATTTCGGATTTGGGTTGTATTCTCGCTTACCTTTCCGTGTTTTCTTGATGGTGTTCCGCTGAGTACTTGCTGTTTTCTTTCCTTATTTTTAATTACTGTATTGTTAGCCGTATCGCGTAGTCTCTATATAAATATCATGTTCTGTATATTAGATCAGTAGGTGTCTTGACTGTTCCTCATCACTACTCCACCGAGGTTAGTCTTGATACTTACTGGGCACCACTGTGGTGTGCTCATACTATATTTCTGCACATTTTTTGTGCAGATCCAGGTATTGATCGTTAGTAGCTGAGCGGATTCTTGCCGAGGAGATTCAAGGTAAACCCGCTGCTGCGTTCGCAGGCTTCGGAGTCACCTTCCTATTTTATAATCACATTGTTGTACTTATTTCCATACGGTTGTGTTTAGAAGTTGTAGAGAAACTCTATAGATAAATTTTATGGAGATTTCTGCTTCAAGACTGTTAAATTTCATTTATTATTGTGGTATTTCAGTATGAGTTAGGCTTACCTAGTCCCTAAGACTAGGTGCCATCAACAACCCAAACGGAGGGAAACTTGGGTCGTGACAATAGCGGGAAGGATTCAAACATTTGGGGAAATCATAACTCTAGACCTCCTTAATTTAGTCTCCAACCCTTCGTCTCGTTAGTTGATAATTTTACCGCTTTCTAGTATTTGCTAGTTAATTCGTTAGAAATATAAATCTCAATCTTTATAATTTTTAAAAGTTGTTCAAACTTGTCTTCTTAGTGATATTAAACAGATATAGCTAAGCCTTAGTTTTCTGTGGGATTTAACTCCGAACTTTTAGACCGGATTATATTTGCAGCGACCGCTTATCCTTTTTAGGACTAGAGTTGGGCGTGATCAAATTTTGGCGCCGTTGCTGGGGAACTAACGGTGTAGTTGTAGCTATATATATTGCTAGGTTTCAAGTTTGAACTTTTATTTTGTTTTATTTTTTGTTATTATAACTGTTGATTTGAGAAACATGACATCTTGGAATTATGTGAATTTAGGTGTAGATAATTCTACTATAGATCCTCATACATATTGTGAAGGAAATCACCCGTATCAAAATTATCAAACTATTCCCGAGAGCGAGTTATGTGCACCAACTCAATCTTATTTGTGGAATGTGTGTGGTGGTAAAAATGGTCACTTTCATGGTTGTGCTTATATTTCTTATCTTCCCCCAATCCCTTACTATGATGGTTCTACCTTTTCTTGTGAAGTTAGTAGGAACAAAGAACCTGGGGATGCAGACCTGAAGGAGATCAAGGATATGTTAAAGTGCCTTCTGGAATAAAATATATGAAAAACAATTGCAGATAGAAAGGCAAGAGGCAACTATTCGCAACTTGGAGGCTCAAGTGAGTCAAGTGGTTGAAGCTTTTAATGCTCAGCAAGCCAATTTTGGGGATAGGAGCCAAGAAGAGCGTGAATTTGAGGTGCTAATTGAGGAGGTCAGAGTAGAACATCAACAACCTAGCCAACTACAATTTGAGGATGTCAATGTTGTAGAAGTGAGACTCGAGTCAGCCAAGGACATTAAGGATATAAATTTTGTTGACTCTAGTATCATTGATGTTGAGGATGCTGAAAGTCCTGAAGTTCATGTGTGTGAGCGCATTGGTCCTCACTCCAGACATTTTTCTACATTGTGCTTGGATGACGATACGGAAATAGAGTCATCCGAGCCGATTGAGAAGTCAAGGAATGAGGAACAAGGTGCCTATATTCTGGAATTTTTTTTGCTAAAAAGACAGGACTACATACCTCATCTAAAAGCCAAGAAGTGTAGAATAGTACAATGGTTGCTTTGGCCAATTAGATTTGGTCCTCCACCCCTGGAGCGTAGCCGAAAACTTGATGCCAAATTGGGGATTCAATTCATAAGCTCGAGGTGGAGGCAAAAAGTGATTCGCGTCGTGCTGTGACGTTAAATCAAGCGCTTGTTGGGAGGCAACCCAGCTTTATTGCTTTCTTTTATTTTTTTATTTCTCTAATTGTATTATGTTTGTAGTGTCGATTTTTTTGATTTTCCAGGAGCATGGAAAGTAAAGCTATTGGAAGGATGCAACAGCAAACCATATGGTTGGAACTAAGTGTGAGGTACCCGCACGAAGGACCAAGCCTGGGAGAAGTCTGAGTACCCAATGAGCTGCTAGTGCTTCGGCCTTTGGCCTACCAGGGAGTTTCTTTTACCCTCATATAGTTCCCCAATGCACAATTTTAAGTGTGGGGTGAGGAGATTTTCTGGGTGACTTTCTATGCTACTTTAGTTGTGTTAGTTTAATTGAATAATATTTAAAAAAAAAGATTGGACTTTTCCCGACGATGGATCTATTAGACAATTTTCTTGAGGGATTTAAGTCTAAAGAAAAAGAAAAAAAAAGATGTTCTTTTGTTAGGTAGTGTAGCAATTCCCCCTTGGTTTTTCTTTATACCGCAGTTCTTTTCCAAGGGTTTTATTTGAACCGGGTGTAGTTAGTTTTATTTTTTTAGGAGCAGGAGCCAGTTTGAGATGAATTGAATTGAAGTAATATCTCTTGACTTTGTTATGCCTTGAGAATAGTGAGTACATTGGTTGTGACGCTTAGGCTCATTTTTTTAACTCTTGTATAAGTACCTTAAATTGTAAGCTTAACTTTACTTAACTGCTTTGACTCTGTGTCTTGGTGAAACCAATCCTGGGTGAGTTCTGTGCCATGTGTGTGTGAGGTTTATGTGTTATTCTGTGCATTGTATTTGATGTCTAGAACTTGCCACTTGTGTTTTCAAAGCGAAATAGTAGTTTTGTTCAGTCTTGGAAGTGATATAGGCGTTTCTTTGTTGAGCCATATATATATATTTTACCCGCCTAATTGTTATGTATCGTAGTTAACCCCTTTGAGCCTGTAATCCTGTTTCTTTGGCAACCACATTACAAGCCTTACCCATTTGTTTGAATTAACCATCTATTTGAACCTTCTAACCTCTCATGAGCACTTGAATAGTTATGAACTTTGTAAAAGTTAAAGTGTGGGGTGGTTGGTTTGGCTTTTGAGTGGAACTAATGAAATAAGGAGAAAGGTGCACTGTTTTAAAAAAGTAAGAGCCACTTGAATTGAAACAAAAAAAAAAGAAAAGAAAAAAAATAGTTGTATTGCTGTGAAAAAAATATTCCTTGAGAAGTGGTGAATCTTGATGTAATTGTGCTTAAAGAAGTATGGGGTAATATACATTGATGTGAAGGTGGAGTTTGGTTTGACATAAGTATGGGGTTTGAATGTTAAAGTATATGTATTAAAGTGCTTAGGGAGGTGTAGTCACTCTTATATCTAAATATATCCTACCCGTCCCGCAGCCTATATTACAACCAAATAAAGTCCTACTTGATCCTAGACTGAATGAGCTCGATTAGTAGAGTAGTACACTACAGGAAAGCCTATGGTGCATCTTTTGTGGCATATGAATGTTATTTCTGAGAGTGAGTGAATTCTTTCTATCTTGAGTTCCTAAGCGTTCTTAAATTTTATTGTGTGGAACTACTCTCTTTTATTGTGTGAGGGCACGTGATTCATGAAGGAAAGGTAATGTCAGTGACCTCTATGTTAGAGTAAGTGGGTGAGTTGTGAATAATGCGTGGTACTTGTGAGTCAAATCTTGAGGTGAAGATGTTACGCTTTTGTGCTTAGTCTATTGTAAATATTCTTGGTGTGATGAGTTAGGAGAATTGTTTAAAAAGGTCGTGTCTATATAAACTGTAGTTTGATTGCTCGAGGACGAGCAATTATTTAAGTGTGAGGTGTTGATGATAGGTTATAATTACGTATTTTAGTCGATTATTACATTCCAATTCACTGCACTTCAGTTGGGTTTGAGCTTTAATCGCTAGTGTTTTGCACTAATTGTGTGTTTTATGCCTTGTAGGAGTGGTTTCGAGCTATGTAGATGTTATGGAATGAATTTAAGTGATTTGAAGCTTTGAAGTCTGAGTAAAAAGCCCAAGGAATTATGCCGGGATCGTATTCGGGTATCAACAGATGATCGTTAAGAACGAACGAAGAATCGAGTAAGCATATTGTTTATAGTCTAGTAAAATGCATATAATATTTCGCTCAGAACTCCATTTGAGCTTCACAATATATCGCTGGAAAGCTAATTCAAAGGGTTACAACTTTCATGTTTTATGCTTTTCCAAATTCTAAACCGAACAGGGTAAAAAATGTGCAGCAAGTACGCGGTCGCGCACTGGCCGCGGATGTGAGGCAGAAACTGAGTAAAATCCGCGGCCAAATCCGCGGTTGAATCTACGGCCGCAGAAGTCTGTCCGGGAAAACTGTCCTTTTCCGCGTAGGGGAAGTTATAATTGTTTTGTCCCGACCCTACTTGGTATATATACATAGTAAAACGTTATTTTTAGGACTTTTGACACAGATTCGACCTAAGGAGGCAAGAACACACTAGGAGCAAGGCGGAGAATTCTTCCATGAGTTTTTCACTTCCATCTTCCTATTTCCATTATTCGTTATGAATTCTAGTATTGTAGTTATGCATACTATTATGAATAGCTAATTTGTTATCTAGAGTTTTGATAGAACTTTTTGTAGGATGAATTCTTGTTATGTTTTAATGTAATTTAGCCTTTGAATTTCTCTATTTGTTCAATTACGTGCGTATTTCAGTTGATTGAATGGCCATTGATTGACTGTGCCTATTTATTATGTGTTGCTTGAGAAAGGATACATATTTAGGTAGTTTTTGAACAACGTCACTCCTAACATATGTGAGAAATCAATTCAGCGGGTTTAAAGGTAGGTTTAAAAATAACAAAGCCTTGACGCAGTTATAATGAGCGGTTAGATAAAGCCAACTAGCGTAGTTCGAGAGAATGTCTAGTAAATTGCTGTAGTTGCTTGAGAGAAAATTACAGCACCAAAAGTGCTCAGGATCAGTAGTGAATACATAGGTGAAATTATAGGCAACATAGCGGGAAGGGTTCCAACATTTGGGAGACCTCCTTAATTTAGTCTCCAACCCTTTGTCTCGTTAGTTGATAATTTTACCGCTTTCTAGTATTTGGTAGTTAATTCGTTAGAAATATAAATCTCAATCTTTATAACTTTTAAAAGTTGTTCAAACTTGTCTTCTTAGTGATATTAAACAGATATAGCTAAGCCTTAGTTCTCTGTGGGATTCGACTCCGAACTTTTAGACCGGATTATATTTGCAGCGACCACTTATCCTTTTTAGGACTAGAGTTGGGCGTGTCATAGAGTTTGTAGTTCTACAATTGAGAACCCAAGGGTAGAATAATAAAAATTTGTGCTTCTACGATTGAGAACTCAAGAATGGAGTCATGGAGTTCCTGTTAATTGAAAATCAAGGATAGCGTCATGGAGTTCGTGTTTCTACAAGTGAAAATTTAAGGATAGCACCATAGAATTCGTAAGTCTACAATTGAGAATTCAAGCATAACATCATGCAATTGGTGTCTCTACAATTATGATTTTGCGGTTCTACAATTCAGAATTCAAGGATAGAGTCATGGATCAGAGTTCGTGTTTTTACAATTTAGAACTCAACGATATAGTCGTGAAATTTGTGACTTTACAATTAACAACTCAAGGATAGCATCATAGAGTTCAAGTTTCTGCAGTTAAGAAATCAAGGATAGAGTCATGGAGTTTATGGTTTTACAATTGAGAACTTAGGGATAGAGTCATGGGGTTCTTGGTATTATAATTGAGAAATCAAAGATAGACTCATAGGATTCGTGATTCTAAAATTGAGAATTCAAGGATGGAGTCATGGAATTCGTGGTTCTACAATTGAGAACACAAGGATGAAGTCATGGCATTTGTGACAGAATTCAAGGATAGAGTCATGTAGTTTAAGGTTCAACAATTGACAATTCAAGGATAGAGTCATGGAATTTGTGGTTCTACAATTGAGAACTCAAAGATAGCATCATGAAGTTCGTGGTTCTACAATTGAGAACTCAAGGATAGCAGTATGGAGTTCGCAGTTAGACAATTGAAAAATCAAGGATATCTTCATGATTCTACAATTAAGAAATCAAGGATATCGTCATGGAGTTAGTGTTTCTACAATTGAGAATTCAAGGATAGAGTCATGGAGTTCTTCGTTCAACAATTGGGAAATCAAGCATAGAGTCATGGACTTGGTGGTTTACAACTGAGAACTCAACGATATAATCATGGAGTTCGTGGTTCTACATTTCAAAATTCAAGGGTAAAGTCAAAAACTTTATGATTTTATAATTTAGAACTTTAAAGATATAGTTGTGTAGTTTGTTGTTTTACAATTGGAAGAATACTGACATTAAATAAGAAGGCAAAAAATAAACCTTGGCGAACCTTGGAATGTGAAAGAAAGGTGTAATCTTATTGAATGTGACGGAAAATATATAATATTATATTTTTGGGCATGTTTATCCGTAAAATGGTACTGTTAAATTTGTAATGTGATTTGTAGATACATGAATTACCTTGATCCAAGAATATGAAAAAACAATAATGAAATAAAAAAGTAAAAATAACTTAAAGAAATACAAGCCTGGTTGTATGATGAGCTTCTCAGAAAGCAGTAATATGAACAAAAACCAGTGAGAGATTTTATAGTATGATAGCAAATTTAGCCTTTGAGTGCAATAATTTTTTCGTGTCCCTTAATGGATACTAATTTTTGTATTTATCACTCTATCGAGTGAGACAAGATCCTCAAATCAAGCTCCTCTTGAATGAGAATAAATACGGTTAGCTATTAATACAGAGATTCTCTGTAATGGCTACTCATTGAATGTTGTCCGATGTCATCCCTTCAAATCTTCGCTATTGGTTCCCATGCCTTCGGAATTCACACACCACCGATCACATGCTTGTATTCGATGCCAATTACTTACTGACTCATATCATAACTGTCTTCGGTTTCAAGTGTCTTCTCGTTATTTGTCCAACTGCCACTAACCAAAATTTTACCCCATAAAGATAGTCCCCCTACTTTCCGGTAACAATACTTTAGTGTTGTTGGGAAGTAGATAAAACTTCTTTTCTTAGCGGGTAAGTTTCTGATCAGTTTCTGACACTTGAAAGGACGCACGTCTCTTCGCATTTAATGACCCGATCATGTAATATCCTGTGATTTGGCAAATACTTTTTCCAGTTTCCAAAGTAACCGTGACCACAAATTATGCCGCTTATTATGTAAAATACAGTTATTGAAGTATGGTATCGTCCCTAGGTGGATCAGGAAAACCACTTCAGATGTTCCCCGATGAGATGTGAGCCCTGGTGACAATGTATTAGTAAGAGGTTTCAAGTTATCAATGGTGGATTATAAATCAACACTAAGGTGAATCAACAATAGATAGATAAAAATTCTAAAGTATGAGAGGAGATTATGATGCCATTCTTTAGATGAACAAAAATAAGGAAGCATTAAAGGGCTTAGATTTAAAAATACAAGATAAGCGGTGAGAGAGTAACCTGGAGTTGGATAGCAGACCTCGGTAATAATAAACCAAAGTAAGAGATAATGTATAGTATGACCTACTTAGATGTAGTAAAGCCATAAAGATAGATAACTGAGGCTATGGTACAAAATATAGCAATAGTTGTAAGTTTGACAAAGTATCTAGGGAAGAACCTCAGTACACCTATAGATGCCCAGAGGGACAACTTGTCAAGTTCTGTATATGTTCCCAAAGTGAGGCCTAGAGATTGCCTAAAAGCTGGAGGAAAAAGAAGGGAAAAGTCGCATATTCGCACATACGAGGACAAAGTCATATAGGCTGCATGACAAAACATGGCAACAGTGACGAGATTGGAAGAATTACGACAACAAGTCGTGGTGTGGGAAAGAGGCCTAAAGGGGGGAATGCCCTGGCCTTTAGATTTATTCACAGAATAGTTGCCTAGATGGCAAGGACAATATTAAACATATTCATAAGAGCTATGGGTTATGAGACTAATAACCGCATCAGTCAACATTCGAGGACGAATATTCCAAAGGGGGGAATGATGTTACACCCCATGTTTTCGTACGTAAGAGTACGTCGTAAGTCAATTGATGTAACCTCAAAAATAAAAAGAAATATCGAAAATTCGAGTGGAAATCATCTTTGAAAAGTTTATAAAGTATGTTAATTATGTTATCGTGGAGGTTAAAAATATTTAAGATTATGAATACCAAGTACCAAGAGGGTTGGAAGGCTTAGAAACTAAATGAATTGAAGAAAAGAAGATTCGTCGAAAGTCGACAAGTTGGAATGTTATAAGATGTACTTTTGGGGTGAGACTAGGGTGTTTAAAATTATAAGGAGTTTATGTTATTAGTTTTTGTAGACGTATGATATTCGTATGTTATGTTTTGAAGTCAAGTGAGTTGTGGAACAAAAGTTGGCAAAAGTCATCACAAGTAGCTGAGATTTTCTCTAAATATACTTCGAATTCTTCCTACCAAATTGAAGAACTATGAGTCTAGTTTCTAGCGCATTATTCCGTTCATCGATACGACATCGAAGTAGAGAGATATTCACATTTTTGCGAGATTGCGCAAGTAGTTTCCAATGGGACCCACTTAGGCGGTGGTCGACCTACTTCACTTTTTAAACTATTTGGATGCCTAATTTTTGCTCATTTTTTACTAGACTTCGTCTTCAAACTTCTCCTAAACCTCCTAAATAGATACCATAAGGGTTTGAAGTAATTCCAAAGTGATTACATCATATTTAAACATCAAAAGTTAGTTCTAGTGAAGAACAACACCTCTTTGAGGTTATGTTGTCATTGAGGATAGTTGGGGGATGTGTCTGGCCGAAATTTCAAGTTGTTGCTACTGTCTTAGGTGAGTATAACAGCCTACTAATTGTGCTTAAGCTTGCTTGTATGTTGGTTAAGTTGTTAGGATGATAAACTACAAGATAATACTTGGATTAGTTTAAGTCACTTCTATGGTGTTGTACTGCCATTGAGGGCTGTTGTAAGCTAATTATAACTTGGATTTCAACTAGAGATTCCGGAGTGAAAATGGGAGCAGATCACTATGGATTTCGTTGTTGGGATTCCACGAACTCAGCGGAAGTTCGATGCAGTTTGGGTGATTGTGGATAGGCTGACCAAGTCAGCTCATTTCATTCGAGTGACGACTACTTATTCTTCCGAGCAGCTGGCTCGAGTTTATATCGCAAGATTGTCAGGCTTCATGGCGTGCCGATATCTATTTAGATACTGGAGGATATGCTCCGTGCATGTGTGATGTAGTTTGGGGTCAGTTCTTGCCCTTACGAAATTTGCCTACGACAATAGTTATCAGTCGAGTATTCAGATGGCCCCATGTGAGGCTCTGTATCGTAGGCGGTGTCGGTCTCCAGCGGGTTGGTTTGGGCCGAGCGAGGCTAGGCTATTGGGTACAGACTTGGTTCAGGATTCCTTGGAGAAGGTTAAGGTGATTCAGGATCGACTTCGCACAGCCCAGTCCAGACAGAAGAGTTATGCGGATCGGAAGGTTCACGATATCGCATTCATGGTTGAAGAGCAGGTCTTGCTTCGGGTTTCACCAATGAAGGTCGTTATGAGGTTCAGAAAGAATGGCAAGCTGAGCCCAAGGTTTATTGGCCTATTCCAGGTGTTACGGCGAGTTGGGGAGGTTTCTTATGAGCTTGACTTGCCTCCCAGTCTAGCAGGAGTTCATCCGCTATTCCATGTTTTTATGCTCCGGAAGTATCACGGTGATCCGTATCATGCGTTGGATTTCAGCTCAGTTCAGTTGGACAAGGATTTATCTTATGTTGAGGAGCTAGTGGCTATTTCGGATAGGCAGGTTCAAAAGTTGAGGTCAAAGAGCATTGCTTCAGTGAAGGTTCAGTGGAGCGGTCAGCCAGTCGAGGAGGCGACTTGGGAGATCGAGCATGTTATGCGTAGCCGTTATCCTCATCTTTTCACCACTTCAGGTATGTCTCTATGCTCGTTCGAGAACGAATGATTTTTTAAGAGGGGGAGGATTTAATGACCCGGCCGGTCGTTTTGAGAGTATTAGCCCCGATCCCCTATTTTCTGCTTCCCCCATATCATTTTATGCTTATGTGACTTACTGGGTGGTTTTATTTTTGGTTTCGGAGTGGTTTGGGACACTTAGTCCCTTAAACGGAACGTTAGGTCCTAGAATTTTGACCGTAGTTGGAACTGTGTGAAGACGACTCCGGAATGGAGTTTCTTCGGTTTCGTTAGCTCCGTTGGGTGATTTTGGACTTAGGAGCGTATCCGATTTTTGAATTGGAGGTCTATAGCTGAATTGGGCTTGAAATGCAAAAAGTTGATTTTTTGGGAAGTTGACCGGGAGTGGACTTTTTGATATCGAGGTCGAATTCCGATTCAAGAAGTTAGAGTAGCTCCTTAATGTAAAATATGACTTGTGTGCAAAATTTGAGGTCAATCGAATGTGATTTGATAGGTTTTGGCATTGATTGTAGAAGTTTGAAGTTTCAAAGTTCATTAAGTTTGAATTGGGGTGCGATTTGTGTTTTTATTGTTGTTTGATGTGATTTGAGGGTTCGACTAAGTTCGTATGGTGTTTTAGGACTTGTTGGTATATTTTGTGCGGTCTAGGGGGCTTCGGGTGTGTTTCGAATCATTTTCGGATTCATTTTGGACTTGTGAGAATTGCTGAAGCATTACAACTTCTGGTGTCATTGCACCTGTGGTGGGGTTGACCGCAGGCGCGGACTCACACGTGCGAGTGGAGGATCGCATGTACGGTGAGGTTTGGAGAAGCCTGACCTGCGGTCGCAGAGTGAAGACCATAGAAGCGGAGTCGCTTCTAAAGAAGTTGGAACACAGGAGCGGAAGGCCTGGGGAGCTTGAGGATCGCAGTATCGGAAGTTATCCGCAGAAGCGGGCGTGCAGGTGCGGCCCCTTACTCGCAGAAGCGGAATTGTGAACTTAAGTGAAGTCCGCACCTGTGATGGTTTTTCCGCAGGTGCGGAACCGCAGATGCGGTGATTCCCTTGCAAAAGCGAAATCGCTGGGCAAAAAAGGGGAAATTACGAAGGTTTGATCTCATTTTCAATTTGGGACTTTGAGAGCTCGGATTTAGGCGATAATTTGAGGAATTTTCAGAGGAAGCTATTGGGTAATAATTTTTAACTTGTTTACAGTTATATTCCACTAATGTATCATTAATTTCATCTTTTAATTAAGGTTTTGGGTTGAGAAAATTGGGAAAAAAGTGGGGAAGTTCTTCAACAAAAATTTTGGGTTTCGATTGATATTTTGGTATCGGATTTGTGTATTTATTGGTACGAGTGAACTCTTGGCTGAATGGGTTTTCGTATTTTGTGACTTTGACACTATTCTGAGACGTGGGCTCGGGTCGATTTTTTGGGGCGATTTTCAAAATTCTTGTTAAAGTCTTGATATCATTAGTTGGATTGGTTTCTTATAGTTATATTTATGGTATGCAATTGCTTTTGGCTAGATTTGGGCCATTCGGAGTCGGAAAGTCGTGGAAAAGGCATTCTTACTGATTGATTGAGCTTGTTCGAGGTAAGTGGCTTGCCTAACCTTGTGTGGGGTAAATCCCCGTAGGATTTGGTTCTTTTGTGATAATCCTGTGATATGTGAGTGTTGCGTACGTGAGGTCACGAGTGCGTACACGGGCTAATTATAGTAAAACTCGATTTTTACTAAGCAGTAACCTCTTACATCTTAATTGAGTTACACCAGCATGTGTAATTATCCTGTTTAGCCTAGTATCGCATGCCTACAAGTCTTAGATGCTTATTTGAACTCTGTGCAGCATGCTTAGTTGAATTCCTACTTTTTCCTTGACTTGTACTTAGTCTTAAAGTGTAGGATTTCTTGCTGTAACTGTTATTTCCATCAATTTCGAGCTCTGTGTTTACTTTTGGGACTACGAGACGGTATCTCGGAAGATCCCCCATTTCATATTTACTTTTGGAACAACGGGATAGTATCTTGGGAGATCCCCTGCTGCATATTTATTTTTGGGATTACGAGACGGCATCTCGGGAGATCCCCCTCTTCATATTTACTTTTAGGACTACGAGACAGTATCTCGGGAGATCTCCCGATGCATATTTACTTTTGGGACTACGAGACGGCATCTCGGGAGATCCCCCGCTGCATATTTACTTTTCGGACTACGAGGCAGTACCTCAAGAGATCCCCTATTGAGCATTTATCCCTATGTGTTATGTTATTATCTTCCTGTATTCCTCGTTGTTAAATTATCAGTCTTTCATTATGTTGCTGTATTTCCTGCCTTATTTATTATATACCAGTAAGGCCCTGACCTGACCTCACCACTACTTTATCAAGGTTAGGCTTGGCACTTACTGGGTACCGTTGTGGTGTACTCATGCTACTCTTCTGGATATGTTTTGTGTGCAGACCCAGGTACCTCCTACCAGCTGCGCTACTACCAGAGAGTACTTGCTGCTGCTACGAATACTTCAAGTTATATCTTCCAGCGCCCGCAGACCTCGGAGTCCCCCTCTTTTCCCTCCTATGTTGTTTTCTTTCTGTATTTTTCCTTGGACTCTGGTGTATAGAGACACTTAGTTATTCTCCTAGAAGGTGTGACTTGTGACTACAGGGTTTTGGGAATATTGTTATACTCGAGTGTTGGTTTACTTGTACATGCCGAGCGGCATTTTATCAGTTATATAGTATCTGTTGAAGTCTAGTTATTAAATTCTTCTTTTATTTCCTTTATTTCGCAAATTATTAGGCTTACCTAGTCGTAGGGACTAGGTACCGTCAAGACATCTTATGGAGGGAGATTTGGGTCGTGACATCGATGCTAAGATGTTTGGCTTTCAATTTGTATGCATGTAAAATTACAATTAATTTTATTATACTAAAGCAATGTTAGTAATCTGATTTTTAAGTAGTTAAGTTTAATTGGATGAAAATCCAATTAATAAATGTACATGCAAATAGATTTCACAAAATAAGCTCCTTTCTTTATGGTCCAAAGTTACCATTCGAAATTTCATTGATTAGATTTAGATTATCAATTCAAAATCTTTATATAGATTCTCATTAAATTTTTTCTAATTTTTTATCCTAAAAATGCCAAGTGGCTTTTTCTTAATATTCCACTTGGCTTAACTATAATGCATATTACCTTCCTTTTAATATATTGTAGATTATCTAAAGTTGCTTTTTGGTGTTGCACTTTAACATACTTCTCATGAAATGTTAGATCCGTCCTTGAATATTGGTATTGACTGTGTTTAATCCCAAATTTTTATTAATTTAATTGTATTAAATCAAAGTCTATTTTTTGGGTCGTACAAATACGAGTGCTGGATTCCGCTAAGAAAATTTAAAATTATAAAAAAAGAGCTATAAAAATATTCTAAATTTTGCGAGATATTCTATGAAAAACTTACATGTATATTGTATCAGTGAATATGAGACAAAAGGACTATAATATTGAAGCTATGCCATTTTTCATGTCTTAAACCTGTTTTATCTTTTATTTTGAGAAATCAAAATCTTAATTTTTTCTCCAGATCTGTCCACGAACTCTGATCAAAGTATTCGAAGTTGGTTGACCAAATCCGAAATGTGTCCCACACCCTCACCCATCTTAGTGTCGTGTCGAGATGGGTCGGCATAAAAATGAAGTGTCCGTACAAGTTAGGTATTAACACTTGATGCGAGTAATACTTTCTTACGTTGACCTTCGGTCTCTCAATGTCACGACCCAAAATCCAACTAGTCGTGATGGCACCTAACTCAACCTGCTAGGTACGCCAACTAATAATAATCCAATTCAAATGAGATTTACTAAGAAAGTAAATAATGAAATAACTGAATTTCTACACAATATCCCAAGGACTGGTAGTACAAGTCATTAGCTTTTAAGACTTAGAATTTACGAACCTAGTACAAAATAAATACATCATCTTTTCGAAATATACATAAATGGATTTATAAATCTAAAGCTACAAAGAATAAGAGGCAGCTATAACCGGAACATAGGTACATCTTCAATGCCAGCTCTTGCCATATGCAGCAACATCAGCTCCAGAATCTGCACGCAAGGTGCAAAAGTGTGGTATGAGTATAACCGACCCTATGTACTTAATAAATAACGAACCTAACCTTAGGTTGAAAGTAGTGAAGAGATCGGAAAACACTGTTAAAGTCCAACACCAATAGCTGAAAATAACTCGTAATAATATAATGAAAGCAGTACAAGTAGTAACTCAAAAGATCTCATGCTCAGCTCGTTCACAGTTACAGAATAATAGACATGTTTTTCAAGTATAATAGGAAAAAACCAAATCTTTCACCGGAATTACCAAAATATGAGTATATTAGAAAATTGTGATTTTTCCCAAACATTCAAAAACAGATAATATATTGTATTATCAGATAACATGAGAAAAGTACATCTCTATGCCTACATGTTAATATGCATGTCAAGTCATCACTTATCACATACCGTCTAGCATGAGGAATATACATCTCAATGCCTACATGTCAATGTAAATGTCAAATCATACATGCCACAATACTGTGTAGCATGAGGAAAAATGCATCCCTATGCCTACATGCCACATATGCATGTCAAATGAATAATTCCATGGTGATATTCTTAGGTACTCTCACCCTCAACATACTCAAGATATCTGTCTCAAATGCCCACTGCATCACACACACACACACAGATACACATACAATCACTCAGCACTGTATGGTACCTGCGGTCACTGCTGGTATGTTAAACTGCGGAGAGGCGGATGCTGCCCAAGTGCTAATATAAAGCCAATATGGCCTGCTACGACGTGTAGCCTGATCTCATAATGATAAATAAGCCGATAAGGCCTATTGCGGCGTGCTGCCCGATCCTATAAATAGCCAATAAGGCCTGCTGCGGCATGCAACCCGATCCCATAAATAGCCAATAAAGCCTGCTGCGGCGTGCAGCCCGCTCCCATAAATAGCACTCACAATCCGGCTCTCAGACCCCAACTCAGTCATCAATCTCTCAAATCTCAAGGGATCACAATCTTGTACCACTCAGCCCAAATAATGATAATATGTGATGTAACAATGAATGATGAACAGAGACTGAGATATGATATGCAAATGAAGAATCATGACTGGGTATGTAATTAAAATTAGAGCAGATAACTCAAAACAACAGAGATAGCCTCATTAGGTCTCAACCGAATAAGCGTATAGCCTAAACATGATTTCAACCTGATTCACAGATCATATAATGAAACAAGTAGGGAGAACATGGTTTTAACAAGATATAACATCAAAACAAGTCCAGTCATAGTCTAATAGTCAACTAGGATCATGAATTTCCCGGTGCACGCCCACACGCTCGTCACCTAACATGTATGTCACCTCAATACATCCCTTATAACATAGTTTCCGGGGTTAAATACTCTAAAATTCAAGTTTAGATATGTTACTTACCTCGAACAAGCCAAATCCAATACCAAGCAAGCCAAACAATACTCTAGAAAAGCCATCCCGCGCGTAACAACCTCCGAACGGCTCGAAACTAACTAAAAGCAACTCAATACATCAAATAATGCCTAAGAAAACAATCCCAAATGATAAAGGTGGAATCTTAACACATTTACTCAAAGTCAACCAAAATGTTAAACCCGAGCCTGCACCTCAGAACCTGACAAAACTCATAAAATCCGACAACCCATTCTATTACGTGTCCAACCTTACTAATTTCACTCATATCTGACTCTGAACTGATGTTCAAAACTCAAAAATCCACTTTAGGAAAGATTAGACAACCCCCCCCCCCAATTTCTCTTTTTAAATCATCAATTAAATGCCAAAAATGAAGATGGAATCACGGAGTATAATCAAAACCGAGTATAAAACACTTACCCCAATCAATGTGGTGAAAATCGCCTCCAAAATCGCTTGAATCCGAGATCCTCAACTCAAAATATGACCAAATGAACAAACCCTCGATATTATATAACATCTGCCAAGAATTTCCGCATTTGCGGACAACACACCGCGCCTGCGGCATTGCTTCTGTGACCAAAAAATTACATTTCTGCGAAAACACCTTGACCCAGCACTCATCGCATCTGCGATAGCAAATTAGCTTCTGCGATCGCGCTTCTGCGCTCACAGACTGCACATGGGATTGCGTAGATGCGCTTAGCTCCCCGAACATGCGGCTTCTTGATAAGTTAGGATTTTGACATGTTTTATGCCTCTACATGCCTATGCTTTGATCATATATTTGTACAAAATAGTCCCAAAAGGCTCACGGGTTGTGCTTGTTTGCAGGTTTGATCGACAAAGTGACGAAATGTCAAAGATCGGCTCAAAAAGGAGTGAAACCTGTTCAAGTATCAAAGACCAAGAAATCTAAGGGAAGAAGGCCTAGTGCGGACCGCGCAAATTGGTATGCGGCCGCACTAGAAGATTCAAAGAGTTGGCAAACTAGGCTCAAGGGCAATGCGCCCGCAGTCCATATCTCGCGGTCCGCGGTCAGGGCTCCGCGGCCGCACTACTCTTTTGTGTGGTCCGCGGTCAAGAGATTTAGAGGACTACAATTTTGCCAAGACAATGCCATGCGGTCCGCGGTCGATATTGTACGAACCGCGCCAACTCCCTCCGCGGCCGCGGTTCATTCTACGCGGTCCCCGGAGTCCAACTTCAGAGAGCTAAATTTTGAATTTCAAAGAGTCTTGTGCGGCCGCGGTCCATTTTGCGCGGCCCGCACTGACCCCGCAGGGGTATTTTTATCCAGTTTTTTCAACCTAGTATAAATAGGACATTTTACCATTTTTAGGTCATCTGTTATCTTCAGAACACAGTTGCGCTCGTGAGAACAACTTTTGTAGCCATTTTTGGCATCTTAGCTTCAAATTAACGATAGATTCTTGCGATTTAGTTTAGTATTTAGTTATTATGTCTTGTTCTTAATCTATTTCTTCATTTTCTCCTTCAAGTATGAGTAGCTAAACCCTTTAGCTAGGGTTTTGGCTCAACCCTAGTGTGGGTAATTGATGGGTGTTGCCATCTAGGGTTAGATTGACTATGGGTGTTTGCTATTTGGGTTGATTTTATGTTTAATCTATGAATTGGTGGTTGCAAACACTGATTTGTGCTTTGTGGATTTGACTCTTCTTGAGAAAGAGAGTCTAAGTCTCCAAAATTGACCCAACAAGGAATTGGGATGGACTCATGAGAAATGATAGTCCCAATTAACGGGTTAAATCTCGAGAGAGTAATCACCCTACTTGAGTCCTAGTTGCTTGGTCTAATTTTCCTACCCATTTGGTCTCGAGAGAGTCAAGTGGGCAAAATCACTCTCTCTACCGAGAGGTGTGAGAGTGGTAAAATTGTGCAACGGTTATAGCATAAGCCCTAATTATATCAATCGAACCTTAGTAACATCTACCCGTCAATTAGCCACCTAGGTGACGCCACGACCCTAGTGCCTTTCTTCCCATTAGATACAACTTAGCAATATTCTAGTAGCATAATTTAGCGTTAATCATTAGTTTTATCATAGTACTTATAAAATCAAAAACCAAGAATGTTTGAAGTGACAGTAGGAGTACAAACACATCTATAGACTAGATAGAAAATCCAACTCCACTACTAGCTCCCTGAGGAAATCGATCCCGACCTTTATTTGGGTAAAAGCTATTGCGACCCGCTCTCGCTACTTTTTAGTGGTGCAGAGTAGGCAGCGATTACTTTTTGGCGCCGTTGCCGGGGAGCTTACGGTGTTGACTATCTGTTTAGTTCATTTTGTGTTTTGCTTCTCTTTCCTTCTTGTTTACTAATTTTGTTTGTGTCGATCACTCAGGTACTATGGCTTTAAATGCTAATGACCGTCTAGGCAATGACATGGCGGGGGAGGAGGTAGAAGATATTGATCATGATGAGCTTCCCTTACCTCACGCTCCACGTAGAGGCCGTCAGGCCAATGACAACAATCCTATTCCAGACCCTCATCCGCCACCGCCAAGAGTTCTCCCTAATCAAGGGTATGCGAGTGCCATTGTTCCTCCCCGAATCCGGGCGGGGAACTTTCAAATCACAAATGTTATGTTGACCTTGCTCGAGCAAAGAGGGTATTTTACAGGCACCTCCGATCAAAGTGCCTACAAGCACTTGAAGGGGTTCGTGGATACATGCTGGGGTAGCAAGTAGACAAACGTGTCCGAGGATGCGTAGAGATTGAGGCTTTTCCCGTTCTCTCTTCGGGGTAAAGCGTTGGATTGGTTAGAAAGGCTCCCCAATCATTCTATCACCATATGGGATGAATTGGCGGACAAATTTATTGCCAAGTTCTTTTCTCCAAGTCATATGGCGGCTCTTCGGGATGAGATTCTAGCTTTCAAGCAAATGCCAACAGAACTTTTGCACGAGATATGGGAAAGATATAGAACAATGGTGAAGGAGTGCCCTAATAACGACATGACCGAGGCGATGATACAACAAACTTTTTATCGGGGCATCAACACCACGAATCAGTGCATTGTGAACCAATTGGCCAGAGGGAACTTTATGAAACTTTCTTACCAAGAGGCATGTGATGTACTTGATGAAATGGCCGACACCTCTTCGGCATGGCAAATCCGAGCAAATGTGCCCCAAGGTGACCCCACGGTCATCCATTTGCACAAGGAATTGAACGATCATGGCCAAGCTATTGCCGAGCTTACAACAACTATGAATCAATTGGCTAAGGCGCAATTACAACAAGTCCAAAATCCTCGCCAAGTCAATGCCATGGAAGGAGTGAATATGCTTAAGAGAAGGCAAATAGGGAAACAACCTCAAGGAAATTGTGATCAATATGATGATGGTGGTGGTTTTTCAAATGAGTGTTATGATGAGCAAAGCGAAGAAGTTCAATATGTCAATAACTATCAAGGCAATCGAGGCAACTCTTCAAATCAACAATGGCGACCCCTAGGAAATTGGGGAAATCAACAAGGTGGTGGTAATTGAACAACAACAACCAAGGCAGAAATTGGGGGAACAACAATCAAGGAAACCAAGGGCAGTGGAATGGAAATAACAACAATTGGAACAACAATGGTCAAGGCAATTGGAACAATAACGGAAACCAAGGCAATAGGGGGCAAGGCTTTCAAAGGCCCCCCATGTACCAACAACCGAACAATCCACCCCCGTTCCCTTCTCAAGGATCTAGTTCTTCGGGTAATGATATGGGAAGAATAGAAATGATGTTCGAACAAATGATGAAGAAGAACCAAGATTCCGATGCTCAATTGGCTTCCACAATACCTCCATTCGGAATTTAGAGGTGCAATTAGGCCAAATTTTTCAGTCGTTGAATACTCGCCCAAAGGGTGCTCTACCAAGTGATACGGTAGTGAAACCTAAAGGTGGGAACAATCATGTGATGGCGGTTACAACAAGAAGTGGGAGAGGCGGTGATGTGCATGCCTCGAAAGATAAGCAAGTTGTGGATGATGATGTTGAGTTGCACGAAAATGATAGTCCTTTGGTACTTGAAGATATGGTAGAGAATGATGTGAACAATGATGTGAGGATTGACATTGATGAGGCCGAGGTGGAAACTCAAGAGGCCGTGAACCCGTCTAGGGAGCACATAATTGACATGCCGGAGCCGGTGGTGCCAAAAGCTAAGGCACCTTTGCCTAGACCACCTCTGCCTTATCCTCAAAGGCTAGCCAAGCAGAAAATGAAAACTCAAGAGGCCGTGAACCCGTCTAGGGAGCACATAATTGATATGCCGGAGCCGGAGGTGCCAAAAGCCAAGGCATCTTTGCCTAGACCACCTCCCCCTATCCTCAGAGGCTAGCCAAGCAGAAAAGTGATAATCAATTCAAAAAGTTCATTGACATGATGAAGAGCTTATCCATCAACGTGCCTTTGATTGAGGCTTTGGAGAAAATGCCTGGGTATGAGAAATTCATGAAAGAGTTGGTTACAAAGAAAAGATCAATGGACTGCGAAACTATCAAGATGACCCACCAAGTTAGTGCCATAGTAAATTCAATGGCCCCAAAATTAGAGGATCCCTGTGCTTTCACTATCCCTTGCACCATTGGTAGTGCAGACTTTGCTAGAGCTTTATGTGATCTTAGGGCAAGCATCAATTTAATGCCCTTCTTAGTTTTCAAGACCCTGGGTATTGGGCCACCAAGGCCAACTTCCATGAGATTACAGATGGCAGATAAATCAATGAAGCGTCCTTTGGGTATAGTTGATGATGTGCTTGTCCGGGTGGACAAATTTATCCTACCGGCGGACTTTGTGATTTTGGATTGTGAAGTGGACTATGAGGTCCCGATTATTCTAGGGAGACCTTTCCTTGCAACGGGAAAAGCATTGGTTGATGTTGAAGCAGGTGAACTAACTTTTAGAGTGGGTGATGAAAAGGTTGTCTTTAATGTTTGCAAGTCTATGAAGCAACCCAATCGCACCGAAGTGTGCTCATTTGTAGACCTTGTCACAGCTGTGATTGTGGATGACACAAGTTCTATGATCAACGTGGAGGACCCTCTTGANGCTCTACATGTTATGGAATCTGTGAACCCAGTAAATTGTCTTTGGATATTGAAAACCTGGAAACTTTTGCAACCTGGGAAACTCCACCAACAAAGCCAACAATTGAGGAACCACCGGTGTTGGTAATACAACCACTTCTTCCACACCTCAGCCACACAATCTTTAAGCCTGAAATTCTCTTGGAGGATGATGCAATGCCTTCCTTGGAGCATCAAAGAAGTTTAAATGAAGCACTGCATACAATGGTGACATATCCTCTTAATGTGTTGATTCCAAAAAGAACAGTCACAGGTTGGCAAGGGTGCATAGACTATGGGAAATTGAACAGAGTGCCCCGCAAGGATCTTTATCCCTTGCCATTCATTGATTGGATGCTAACCCAACTTGCTGGGCGTGCCTGTTACTGCTTCTTGGAGAGCTTGATGAGAGCCACGTGGTGGCGCTTCTTGATTTGAAGTGATGTGATGGTAACATGCGTCGTGCCGCGACGTTAAATCAGGCGCTTCTTGGGAGGCAACCCATGTATTTTTCTTCTTGTTTTCTTTGATTTTCTTTGTAGTTTAGGTTTGATTTTTGGACTAATTGGTTGTGAGATGTTGCAGGGATTGTGTTGATGCAGTGCAAAACATGTTGGAAAAAAATGTCAGGTCTCTGAAGTTTCCAGTGCGGCCACACGGCCATTTTGTGCGGTCCGCACTGGGGTGAGCAAGAAATGATGACTCTCTAAAGTTTGCCACCGCGGCCGCATTCCATTTTGTGTGGACCGCGGTGGACCTCCGTGGCCGCGGTCACTTTTGTGCGGACCGCGGAGGTTGCCTTCTCAAGCTTCAATGAAACAAACCCAGCGTGGTCCGCGGTCCATTTTTTGCAGCCGCGCTGGTAGGTAAGGCTGGGTCCCACTGCTTTTTCTATAATAGACCTCAAGGGTCTCCTTTTACCCTTTTCGAACCCTAAGCTCTCGGAGACTAAAAATACACTGTTCATCTGCGTAATAGCATACTTGTACTGTGTGTCTTCACTCCTTATCAATATCCGGTAACATTTCATCCATTTTTCTTTGTTTCATTTTATAATTCCTTTTATTTTCATGATCAGTAGCCCATAGCTTCTTCTTTTTCTCATTTTTCTCTATTTGATTAGCTTAGGTTAGTTTTAAATACTGGTTTTTGTGTGATTGGTGTGCATAATGACTGGAAAAATTGAGTAGGGACATAGTAGGTGATGATTTGAACAATATTGCAACAAAAAAACTTAAACCCTAACTCAATGCCCTAAGTCAGCACCTTCCGCGGTGCTTAAGTTCTGAGAAATGACCTGTGCTAGCGCGGCCGCATTGCACTTTGTGCGGTCCGCGCTGACCCACCGCGGCCCCCATACCACTTTGTGCGGTCCGCGGTGGGTAGATTCAGAGAGCATGTTTAGGAGGGCCTTTGACTTGTGCGGACCGCGGTCAATATTGTGCGGTCCGCGATAGCCCCTGTGCGGCCGCACGTCCATTTTGTGTGGCCCGCACTGGCCAGTTACTGCAACTGTTTCTGCAACTGTCTGAGCTTCTATTCTATAATTCATTTTGCATCTGTTTCACTGCCTGTTCTTAGACTAACAATGTTAGATGTGTGTGCTTGCAGACAATGGTTAAACAAAAAGGTGGCAAAGGATCACAACAACCCGGGAGAGGTGGTTCCTCCCGAGGGGGTAAAGGCAAGAGAGTAGCAAAACTCACTCCCCAAGCTCGAGAGAACATCAAAAAGACTCGGAAATTGATAAAAGCTACAGATAGAGCTGCTTCCCATTCCTCGGGGAGTGAGTATATGCCATCCCAGGACATCTCCTCAGACTCAGTCCCAACTCACATCACTACCCACTTCCAACTGACTGATACTCATCCAGCATCACCCACTGTCAAGAGGCCAGTAAATGTAGTTTCTGACTCATCTGAGGGGTCGGAAGCAGGTAGTGGAGACGACTCCACCTCCCCCACAGCTTCATTATCTGGGGAGAGTGCAGGCGGAAATGAGGAGGAGGTACAGGGTGCTGAGGGTGGTGAGCCTCAAGTCGGAGGCGTTGCTAGAACTAGAAAACCTAAGGAGTGGGAGGATAGATTTGTGAGCCAAGTTGCATATAATAAGTTTATGGAGTGGTGGCCGGTGAGATATTTGATACCGGAGAGGAGCTTTATTGACAAAGATCTACTTCCCCATAGCCCGAACGTGCAAAGGGAGTTTAGAACTAGAGTGGGCTGGGAGTTTTTCATGGAGAAGTGTATTGAGGCAAATGAACATATGGTCAGGGAATTCTATTGTAATGTGGCCCACATCGTCAAGGGTTCTAAGGTGACAAAGGTTCGAAACAAAAAAAGTGTTATTCGACGGGCAGTCTCTGAATGAATATCTGGGCTTCAATGAAGAGGACGAGACTCTATACTTGGCAAAGTTAGAGATGGGCGAGGGGGTCCGTCCATGGTTAGCACAGTACTTGGCAATCCCAGGTACCGTTCCTGAGTGGTTGACTGCGGGGGTAAAAATTTTGAGGGGGACCCTGAACTTCGAAGCTAAGGGCTGGGATACTTTCGTTTGCAGCAGGCTAGACCCTACCATACATGACCAGACACTTCCTATCTCCCGGGCTGTGTTGGTTGCATCAATCATGGCAGGTTACCCCATCAACGTGGGGAATGTGATGTCCCGCATCATCTCTCTTGTGGGTGCGGAAGCTAACCGGAACTACCCTTTCCCCAACACTCTCTCTATGTATTTCCGTGACTTGGAGGTGGAAAAGAAGCCATATGATGTCAAGGCCAAACCGGTTGCTCCATTCTCCTGGTACAGTTTGAGGGGGCCAGACAACCCCAAGGACAAGAACTACAAGCCCCCGACTTCTGCCCCAACTGGCCAGTCTGAAGAGCCAGTTGAGGTAGAGGCCTCCACTGAGCCTGCCTCCACAGCTGCTGTTATGCCTCCCGGACCGTCCACTACTGTAGATTTGCCTCCTGGTCCTTCCACCTCAGCTGGCCCGGAGATTCCATCTTCCCGAGCCCATCATCACTGCCCACAAACTGCACCAGACACTTCAGAGCCTGAACAACTGGATGTATACTGCTTCATCCAAGTTGTCCACTTTGACCTCCACCATTGCAGCTCAGTCGGCCCCTCCGCCAGTTCAGGTCCCACAGTCAATAGAGGATGCTTTGAAGAAGTTGCTTGATAACCAGGAGAAGATCCTCAGCACCCAGACCCAGTTGGTGAAGGCAGTGGCATCACATGGCAAGGCTCTCAAAGAGCTTGCCAAGGAACACAAAAAGCTGCACAAAACACGGGCTTCTAGGGAGTCCGTGAAGGAGCTCAGGGCGGATGTAGAGAGACTGAAGACAGATCAGCTGCCTTTAGATTTATTATTTGAGGACCCAGCTTCAGCAGCAGTCCCAGCAGCAGCCACAGTTTCGGAGTAGTCACAGAGGCCTTTTAAGAGGAAGAGGACTATCCCGAGAGCAGATGATGCCGTTATCCTGTTGGCAGACCCTCCGGAGGCCTCATCCAGTCAGCCACAGGACGCACCAGATCCAAGCCAGTCCAGGTCCAGCACCAGTCCCAGCAGCTGAGCAGCAGGAGACCGGGAACCAGTCTGAGGTTCCCGAGCATACCGAGGACCCGGGGACCACTCATGCTCCTATGCAGACGGACGAGGCTTAGGGAGTCTTCATATCCTTTCACTACTTTTTGGTGCTTATTTTGCTTTAGCTGGCATTGGGGACAATGCCAGCTTTTATTTGAGGGGTGTGCCCTACTTTTATCCATGGATGACTGTATATATAGATTGACTTAGTTTATGCTTTCTTTGATTTTCACTTGGTCTATATATAATCTTGCATTTAGTTACTTTTATCGTACTTTTGATCTTTCTTTTGTCTGTATATAAAGTTACATTATTGTATATAATCATCCCCCATTGNGTCAATATTGTGCGGTCCGCGATAGCCCCTGTGCGGCCGCACGTCCATTTTGTGTGGCCCGCACTGGCCAGTTACTCAAGAGGACTACAATTTTGCAAAGACAATGCCATGCGGTCCGCGGTCGATATTGTGCGAACCGCGCCAACTCCCTCCGCGGCCGCAGTTCATTCTACGCGGTTCGCGGAGTCCAACTTCAGAGAGCTAAATTTTGAATTTCAAAGAGCCTTGTGCGGCCGCGGTCCATTTTGCGCGGCCCGCACTGACCCCGCAGGGGTATTTTTGTCCAGTTTTTCTAGCCTAGTATAAATAGGACATTTTACCATTTTTAGGTCATCTGTTATCTTCAGAACACAACTGCGCTCGTGAGAACAACTTTTGTAGCCATTTTTGGCATCTTAGCTTCAAATTAACGATAGCCTTGCAATTTAATTTAGTTTAGTTATTATGTCTTGTTCTTCAACTATTTCTTCATTTTCTCCTTCAAGCATGAGTAGCTAAACCCTTTAGCTAGGGTTATGGCTCAACCCTAGTGTGGGTAATTGATGGGTGTTGCCATCTAGGGTTAGATTGACTATGGGTGTTTGCTATTTGGGTTGATTTTATGTTTTAATCTATAAATTGGTGGTTGCAAACACTGATTTGTGCTTTGTGGATTTGACTCTTCTTGAGAAAGAGAGTCTAAGTCTCCAAAATTGACCCAACAAGGAATTGGGATGGACTCATGAGAAATGATAGTCCCAATTAACGGGTTAAATCTCGAGAGAGTAATCACCCTACTTGAGCCCTAGTTGCTTGGTCTAATTTGCCTACCCATTTGGTCTCGAGAGAGTCAAGTAGGCAAAATCACTCTCTCTACAAAGAGGTGTGAGAGTGGGTAAAATTGTGCAACGGTTATAGCATAAGCCCCAATTATGTCAATCGAACCTTAGTAACATCTACCCGTCAATTAGCCACCTAGGTGACGCCACGACCCTAGTGCCTTTCTTCCCATTAGATACAACTTAGCAATATTCTAGTAGCATAATTTAGCGTTAATCATTAGTTTTATCATAGTAGTTATAAAATCAAAAACCAAGAATGTTTGAAGTGACATTAGGAGTACAAAACCTTCTCTAGACTAGAAAGAAAATCCAACTCCACTACTAGCTCCCTGAGGAAATCGATCACGACCTCTATTCGGGTAAAAGCTATTGTGACCCGCTCTCGCTACTTTTTAGTGGTGCAGAGTAGGCAGCGATCACTTCTCTCCTTCCAGTATGTATTCGCTTCTGCGATGCAAAGCCCGCATTTGCGGACTCGCTTCTACGACCAAGCTTCCGCAGATGCGGTCACACCAGCACCGAAAATTCCTTCAGTCATGATGCATGAGATAAAATGATCTGAATCTCGCGCGAAACACACCCGAGCTCCTCGAAACCCCGTCCGAACATACCAACAAGTTCCAAAACACAACACAGACCTACTCGAGGCCTCAAATCACTCATAACATTACCATGATTCGCACCTCATATCGAAGTTAATGAACTTTTTAACTTGCAACTTCTAAAACTCGTGCCGAATCATATTAAATCAACTCGGAATGACTTCAAATTTTGCACACAAGTCCCAAATGACCTAACAAAGCTATTCCGATTCCCGGAACCACAATCCAAATCTGATATCATCAAAGTCAACCCCTGTTCAAACTTATGGACATTCCAAACCTTCAAATTGCAAACTTTTGCCAAATAGCGCCGAAACCTTCTAGAAACAGCCAAATATAAATCCAGGCATACACCCAAGTCCAAAATCATCGTCCGGACCTAGCGGAACCATCAAAACTCCGATCCGAGGTCAAATACTCAAAAGACAAACTTGGTCAACTTTTTCAATTTAAAGCTTCCTAGTTGAAAATCATTCTTCCAGATTAATCCCGAATCACCTGAAATTCAAAACCGACGATTCACACAAGTCATAATACATAATATGAAGCTACTCAAGACTTCAAAAAACTGAACAGAGAACAAATGCTCAAAAGGACCGGTTGGGTCGTTATATTCTCCCCCACTTAAACATACGTTCGTCCTTAAATATGCCAAGAGTCGTTCGAAAGCCATCAATTCACTGTGTAACCTTACCATGCACATACCCGGGGGTGATCCCACGGCACCCTAATCCATGTATGCCTGACAACATAACATCACTGAAGATCCTTAATTCAACCTTAGTCCATAAACCTTATAACCCAATTTTCAACATTCGAAATTCATTACAGGACCGAAATCTCGCATCCACACGTTGTATTGCTATAACCACAACCCAAGATGTAATCACATAATATGCCACATAACTTGCATACTCGTAGCAATAATTTTCGATCACAATAGTTGGTCGGAAACAAAACCGGTACCGGTAATAAACCTCATATTAAATAAAACATCGATCAAAACCTTCGTACACTATTGATGATGAAAGAAACATGAAGAAGTCATAACCACTCATAGATCAACAAGTCATGGATCTCCCTCTCGTCCGGTAAGAAGCGTATCCAAATTCTAACAGATCAGTGGCATTTTCTTTCCAAATATACCGCAATTAAATCTGATAGTACTCGTTCTAGGTCCAATGACCTCATCCCATCAAATACAATTAATCTACTAACATGATACACCAATACCATCGCAATCCACATATCGTACAATCCGTGCACTAAACGAGCAACAACTTAAATTCTCCCAGCAATGGAATGAGAATCAAATGAGAGAATCGCCTCGCAAGCTCATCAAGTACCACCACATGCACAACGCTGTAAACCCATCACATAGAGAGAATCAAGACACATGAAACCAGCCTGAAGGATCATAACCCAATATAACTCCTCATGCAATGCATGACCCAATCCACACACCGGTCCACATAAAATACCTCGAGTCATAATGCTTAAAATCAACAACCTTACGCAAATAAACATCAAATACATGAAGTGAATGACCATAAACATGGAGAAACAAATAACATAATTTACGCAACAACATAAGCTCCAGAATCTGCACTCAAAGTGCATAAGTGTAGTATGAGTACAACCGATCCCATGAACTCAATAACAAATTTAACCTTAGGTTGAAAGTAGTGACGAGCTTAAAAAAAATAGTCAGAGTCCAACACCAATAGATAAAAACAACCTGTAACAATATAATGAAATCAGTACAAGTAATAACCCAAAAAATCTGATGCTCAGCTCGTTCACAGTTACAGAAAAATAGACATGCTTTTCAGGTATAATAGAAAAAATCCAAATCTTACACCGGAATTACCAAAATATGAGTATATCAGAAAACTGTGATTTTCCCCAATCTTTCAGCAACAGATAAGATATTTTTGTCACGACTCCAAGTACCCCGGTCATGATGGGGCCTATCACTCACAAATATGGCCTCTCGGGCAAGCCTTTCAGTCACACGTGACTCAACTCTCGTCACACAGTACTCACACTCAGCACTCAGGCTCAATATTATCTCATAATAGTAATAATCATAATAATCGCTGCGGTGTGCAGCCCGATCCATAGCTTATAGTCGACTACGCTCACTAGGGTTATACAGACTCCGGAAGGGCTCCTACAGCCCAAGCGTCATATCGCTGCGGCGCGCAGCCCGATCCAATATATATATATTGCTGCGGCGTGCACCCCGATCCATATAAGTATCGTTGCGGCGTGCAGCCCGATCCATAATATATACATATAATATTGCTGCGGCGTGCAGCCTGATCGATAATATATATATATAATCCTCACGATTAGATCCTCAACCTCTCTCAGTCATTAACCTCACAGCCACTCGGGCATAACAGTGTAAATCAGGAAAACTTAGCCAAAACAATTTTTCACGTTTAAGTAGTAGAGTGATAAAAACCAGGTTTAAACAATAAACAGGCAAAACATGACTGAGGATATGCTTTCAAACAAATAGAGTAAGGGTCTCAACAGGTCGGCACAAGGCCCCAAACATGGCATACAACCCATAACATAGTATCAATCTCTAAAATACATGATATCATACGATTTCAAATCAATTACGCGGCTTAATAGTCGCTATGGGACGGACCAAGTCACGATCCCTACCGGTGCACGCCCACACGCTCGTCACCTAGCATGTGCGTCACCTCATTCATCAAACAATACAAAATACCGGGGTTTTATACCCTCAGTTCCAGATTTACAATGGTTACTTACCTCAAACCGGATGAAATACTACTCCGCGACGCCTTTGCCTCTCGCCTCGGCCTCAACTCGCATCGAATCTACCCAAAATAAGAATCATAACATTAGAATAAGCTAAGAGAACGAAGTCCATGCGAAAATAATCAAATTAAAACCAAAAATCCCGAAATTGGTCCGACCCGACCCCCGGACCCACGTCTCGAAATTCGCTAAAGTTTACATCAATAGACTCCTTATCTCTCCACGAGTTCATACATATCAAAAGTATTAAAATCCAACTACAAATGACCCCTCAAACCCTTGCTCAAACGTCTCCAATCTCAAGCCTTAATTTCCCAATTTTTAACCCTTAATTTCCATTAATTTTCAAGCCAAATCAGTGAAATACCACCATAGAAACGAATTTAGGGTCCAAAAATCTTACCTCTATGAAATCCCCCTTGAAATCCCTCTTCAAATAGCTCCCCCAAGCTCAAACCCGCATGCAAATGGTGAAGAATAACTCAAAAATCACGAAGGAAGACTTTTATACCTTCTGGCCCAGGTTTTTCGCACCTGCGGTCCAAATCACGCTCCTGCGGTACTGCTTCTGCTGTCCACCAACCGCTTTTGCGGTTTTCACTTAAGAATCCCAGTTCCGCATCTACGATAAGATACCCGCACCTGCGCTATCGCAGGTGCGCTCTCCTAGCCACTTCTGCAGTTCCAGCTCCCCATGGTCCATTCCGCTTCTGCGACTTGCTTTCCGTATCAGCGAGGGTCGCACCTGCGTTCTCTCAACCGCAGATGCGGTTATGACAGCAGTCCTAGAACATCAGCTGCAAACTCCCAACTCTTAACTTTCCGACAACTATCCAAAATCACCCCGAGGCCCCCGGGACCCCAACCAAAAGCGCAAACAAGTCATATACCACCATCCAAACTTATACCAATCTTCAAAACACCTCAAACAACATCGAGACAACCAAAACACATCGTATTCGAGCCTAAGAACTCTAAAACTTCTGAATTCCGCCTTTGATGAAAAAGTCTACCAAACCACGTCCGAATGACCTGAAATTTTGCACACACATTCCAAATGACACAACGGACCTACTACAACTCTCGGAATTCCATTCCGACCCCTATATCAAAATTTCACCTATCAACCGGAAAACGCCAAAATTCCAATTTCGCCAATTCAAGCGTAAATCTACTACGGACCTCCAGAACACGTTTCGATCACACTCCTAAGTCCCAAATCACTTCCCAAAGCTATTCGAATCATGGGAATTTATATCCGAGCCCTATTTCACATAAGTCAACATCCGGTTGACTTTTCCAACTTAAGCTTTCTCGAAAGAGACTAAGTGTCTCAAACCTTAACAAAACCTCTCCGAACCCGAGCCAACCAACCCGATAACACCTAATACAGCTGAACAAGACAATAAGAAGCAGAAATGGGGAAAACGGAGCGGTAACTCATGAAACGACCGACCGGGTCGTTACATCCTCCCCCTCTTAAACAAATGTTCATCCTCGAACGAGTCAAGAAACGTACCTGAAGCCTCGAATAGGTGAGGATATCTGCTCCGCATCTCCCGCTCGGTCTCCCAGGTAGCCTCCTCCACGGGCCGACCTCTCCACTGCACTTTCACTGAAGCTATACCCTTTGACCTCAACTTTCGAACCTGCCGCTCCAAAATAGCTACTGGCTCCACATCATACGTCAAATCATCATCTAACTGAACCGTTCTGAAGTCCAAAACATGAGACGAATCCCCAATATACTTCCGGAGCATAGAAACATAAAATACCGGATGCACACTCGATAGGCTGGGTGGCAATGCAAGCTCATATGCCACCTCCCCAATCCTCCGAAGCACCTCAAAAGACCCAATGAACCGAGGACTCAATTTACCTTTCTTCCCAAATCTCATAACACCCTTCATGGGTGAAACCTTCAACAGAACCTTCTTACACTTCTCGAACCTTCCTGTCAGCATAACTCTTTTGTCTCGACTGCGCTGTACGAAGCCTCTCCTGAATCACGTTCACCTTGTCTAAAGCATCCTGCACCAAGTCTGTACCCAATAGTCTAGCCTCACCCGGCTCAAACCAACCAACTGGAGATCTACACCGCTCCCATACAAAGCCTCATATGGAGCCATCTGAATACTCGACTGGTAACTGTTGTTATAAGAAAACTCTGCGAGCGGTAGAAACTGATCCCATGACCCTCCAAAATCAATGACACAAGCGTGCAACATGTCCTCCAATATCTGAATAGTGTGCTCGGACTGCCCGTCCGTCTGAGGGTGAAAAGCTATGCTAAACTCAACCTGAGTACCCAACTCTCGCTGTACAGACCTCCAAAACTGTGAAGTAAACTGAGTGCCCCTATCTGAAATGATGGAAACCGGGACACCAGGCAGACGAACAATCTCCCGGATATAGATCTCTGCCAACCGCTCTGAAGAATAAGTATTACACACAGGAATGAAGTGTGCGGACTTGGTCAGCCAATCCACAATCACCCAAATAGCATCGAACTTCTTCAAAGTCCGTGGGAGCCCAACTAACAAGTCAATGGTGATCCACTCCCACTTCCACTCTGGAATATCCATCAGCTGAAGCAAGCCACCCGGTCTCTGATGCTCATATTTCACCTGCTGACAATTGAGACACCGAGCTACAAATCCCACAATGTCCTTCTTCATTCTCCGCCACCAATAGTGCTGTCTCAGACCCTGATATATCTTCGCGGCACCCGGATGAATGGAATACCGCGAGCTATGGGCCTCCTCCAAAATCAACTCCCGAAGCCCATCTACATTGTGCACACATATCCGGCCCTGCATCCTGAACACCCCATCATCACCAATGGTCACATCTCTGGCATCATCGTGCTGAACTCTATCCCTAAGGACAAGCAAATGAGGATCATCATACTGGCTCTCTCTGATGCGATCAAATAAGGAAGACCGAGAAATCACACAAGCCAATACCCGACTGGGCTCCAAAATATCCAACCTCACGAACCGATTGGCCAAGTCCTGAACATCCACTGCAAGAGGTCTCTCCCCAACTAGAATATATGCCAAACTCCCCATACTCACTGCCTTTCGGCTCAACGCATCGGCCACCACATTGGCCTTCCCCAGATGGTACAAGATAGTAATATCATAATCTTTTAGCAATTCTAACCATCTCCGCTGCCTCAAATTGAGATCCTTCTGCTTGAACAAGTGCTGGAGGCTACGATGATCGGTAAACACCTCACAAGACATACCATACAAGTAATGCCTCCAAATCTTCAATGCGTGGACAATGGCAGCCAACTCCAAATCATGAACAGGGTATTTCTTCTCATGGGGCTTCAACTGACGAGAAGCATAAGCAATAACTCTACCCTCCTGCATCAACACACACCCAATACCAACTCTCGAAGCATCGCAATACACGATATAAGAACCTGAAGCTGATGGCAACACTAATACTGGAGTTGTGGTCAAGGCAGTCTTGAGCTTCTGAAAGCTCTCCTCACACTCATCCGACCACCTGAATAAAGCACCCTTCTGAGTCAGCTTGGTCAAGGGCGATGCGATAGATGAAAATCCCTGAACAAACCGGCGGTAATAACCTGCCAAACCAAGAAAACTGCGAATCTCTATAGCTGAGGACAGTCTGGGCCAACTCTGAACCACCTCTATCTTCTTTGGATCAACCTGAATACCCTCACTGGACACCACGTGCCCCAAGAAAGCCACTGAACTGAGCCAAAACTCACACTTGGAGAACTTTGCATAAAGCTTCTCCTCCCTCAATCTCTCCAACACAACTCGCAAATGCTCCGCGTGCTCCTCCTGACTACGCGAATACACCGGAATATCATCAATGAAAACTATGACAAATCAGTCGAGATAAGGCCAAAACACGCTGTTCATCAAATGCATAAATGCTGCTGGGGCATTGGTCAGCCCAAAAGACATCACCATCAACTCATAATGACCATAATGGGTCCTGAAAGCTGTCTTGAGAATATCCGAGTCCACGATCTTCAACTGGTGATAACCTGAACGGAGATCAATCTTGGAGAACACTCTCACTCCTTGAAGCTGGTCAAACAAATCATCAATGCGAGGTAGGGGATACTTGTTCTTAATTGAAACCTTGTTCAACTGCCTGTAATCAATGCACATCCTCATCGTTCCATCCTTCTTCTTCACAAATAGGATAGGCGCACCCCAAGGCGACACACTAGGCCGAATAAACCCCTTATCAAGGAGTTCCTGAAGCTGCTCCTTTAACTCCTTCAACTTCGCTGGTGCCATATGGTACGGTGGAATAGAAATGGGCTGAGTGCCCGGCACCGGATCAATACCAAAATCGATATCCCTATCCGGTGGCATGCCCGGCAGGTCTGTAGGAAACACATCTGGAAAATCTCTCACAACTGGAACATAATCAATGCTGGGAGTCTCTACACTGACATCCCTCACGAATGCTAAGTATGAAAGACAACCCTTCCAAACTATACGCTGGGCCTTCAAGAATGAGATTACCCTGCTGGGAACATAATCAGACAGACCTCGCCACTCAATCCGTGGCACACCCGGCATATCTAACGTCACCGTCTTGGCATGACAGTCCAGAATAGCCCGGCACGGAGATAACCAATCCATGCCCAATATCACATCGAAGTATACCATACATAACAACAGAAGATCCACTCGGGTCTCTAGACCCCAATAGATACAACACACGATCGGTATACACGGTCTACCACAACAGTGTCGCCCACCGGAGTAGAGACATGAACAGAAGAAACGAAAAACTCGCAGGGCGTATCCAAATAAAGGGAAAAATAAGATGACACATAAGAGAATGTAGAACCAGGATCAAATAACACAGAGGCATCTCTGCGGCAGACTGAGATAATACCTATAATCACCGCATCTGAAGCAACTGCATCAGCTCTAGCTGGAAGTGCATAGAAACGGGCCTGACCACCACCTGATCGACCCCCTCCCCCCCCAAATTTCTCTTTTTAAATCATCAATTAAATGCCAAAAACGAAGATGGAATCACGGAATATAATCAAAACCGAGTATAAAACACTTACCCCAATCAATGTGGTGAAACTCGCCTCCAAAATCGCTTGAATCCGAGATCCTCAACTCAAAATATGACCAAATGAACAAACCCTCGATATTATATAACATCTGCCCAACATTTCCGTATTTGCGGACAACACACCGCGCCTGCGGCATTGCTTCTACGACCAAAAAATTACATTCTGCGAAAACACCTTGACCAAGCACTCATCGCAACTGCGATAGCAAATTAACTTCTGCGATTGCGCTTCTGCGCTCACAAACTGCACATGGGATTGCGTAGATGCGCTTAGCTCCCCGAACATGCGGCTTCTCTCCTTCCAGTATGTATTCGCTTCTGCGATGAAGAGCCTGCATTTGCGGACTCGCTTCTACGACCAAGCTTCCGCAGATGCGGCCACACCAGCACCGAAAATTCCTTCAGTCATGCTACATGAGATAAAATGATCTGAATCTCGCGCGAAACACACCCGAGCTCCTCGAAACCCCGTCCGAACATACCAACAAGTTCCAAAACACAACACAAACCTACTCGAGGCCTCAAATCACTCATAACATTACCATGATTCGCACCTCATATCGAAGTTAATGAACTTTTGAACTTGCAACTTCTAAAACTCGTGCCGAATCATATCAAATCAACTCGGAATGACTTCAAATTCGGCACACAAGTCCCAAATGACATACCAAAGCTATACCAATTCCCGGAACCACAATCCAAATCTGATATCATCAAAGTCAACCCCTGTTCAAACTTATGGACATTCCAAACCTTCAAATTGCAAACTTTCGCCAAATAGCGCTGAAACCTTCTAGAAATAGCCAAATATAAATCCAGGCATACACCCAAGTCCAAAATCATCATCCGGACCTAGCGGAACCATCAAAACTCCGATCCGAGGTCAAATACTCAAAAGACAAACTTGGTCAACTTTTTCAATTTAAAGCTTCCTAGTAGAAAATCATTCTTCCAGATTAATCCCGAATCACCTGAAATTCAAAACCGACGATTCAGACAAGTCATAATACATAATATGAAGCTACTCAAGACTTCAAAAAACTGAACAGAGAATAAATGCTCAAAAGGACCGGCTGGGTCGTTATATTCTCCCCCACTTAAACATTCGTTCGTCCTAAAATATGCCAAGAGTCGTTCGAAAGCCATCAATTAACTGTGTAACCTTACCATGCACATACCCGGTGTGATCCCACGGCACCCTAATCCATGTAAGCCTCACAACATAACATCACTGAAGATCCATAATTCAACCTTAGTCCATAAACCTTATAACCCAATTTTCAACATTAGGAATTCATTACAGGACCGAAATCTCGCATCCACACGTTGTATTGCTATGACCACAACCCAAGATGTAATCACATAATATGCCACATAACTTGCATACTCGTAGCAATACTTTTCGATCACAATAGTTGCTCAGAAACGAAATTGGTACCGGTAATAAACCTCATATTAAATAAAACATCATTCAAAACCTTCATACACTTTTGATGATGAAAGAAACACGAAGAAGTCATAGCCACTCATAGATCAACATGTCATGGATCTCCCTCTGGTCCGGTAAGAACCGTATCCAAATTCTAACAGATCAGTGACATTATCTTTCCAAATATACCGCAATCAAATCTGATAGTACTCATTCCAGGTCCAATGGCCTCATCCCATCAAATACAATTACTCTACTAACATGCTACACCAATACCACCTCAACCCACATATCGTACAATCTGTGCACTAAACGAGCAACAACTTAAATTCTCCCAGCAATGGAATGGGAATCAAATGAGAGAATTGCCTCGTAAGCTCAACAAGTACCGCCACATGCACAATGCTTTAAACCCATCACATAGGGAGAATCAAGATACATGAAACCAGCCTGAAGGATCATAACCCAATATAACTCCTCATGCAATGCATGACCCAATCCATACACCGGTCCACATAAAATACCTCGAGTCATAATGCTTAAAATCAACAAACTTACGCAAATCAACATCAAATACATGAAGTGTATGACCATAAACATGGAGAAACAAATAGCATAATATACGCAACAACATAAGCTCCAGAATCTGCACTCAAGGTGCATAAGTGTAGTATGAGTACAACCGATCCCGTGAACTCAATAACGAATTTAACCTTAGGTTGAAAGTAGTGACGAGCTTAAAAAAAATAGTCAGAGTCCAACACCAATAGATAAAAAGAACTTGTAACAATATAATGAAAGCAGTACAAGTAATAACTCAAAAGATCTCATGCTCAGCTCGTTCACAGTTACAGAAAAATAGACATGCTTTTCAGGTATAACAGAAAAAATCCAAATCTTTCACCGGAATTACCAAAATACGAGTATATCAGAAAACTATGATTTTCCCCGATCTTTTAGCAATAGATGAGATATTTTTGTCACGACCCCAAGTACCCCGGTCGTGATCGCCTATCACAATACTAGGCAAGCCAACCCAAACCATTAGCCACAGCAAATTCCTTTTAATAAACCATTTGCTAATACTGATTGAGCTTCAAATTTGCAAGAGAAATATTTAAATCACAAAAATATGCGGAAAGACAGTATAACAACAATCCAAACACTGCCCAACCATCTGGTGTCACAAGTCTAGAGCCTCTAAATACAACCATTCTGACTGTCTAATACATGATAAGTCTAAAAATACGGAAAAACAAGGATATGAAGGAGGAAAGCATGGCTGCGGACGCCGTGCAGCTACCTTGCAGTCTCCGATAAGCTCGGAAAATGCTGGGAACCCTCACTCTGCCGCTCGGGCACCTGAATCTGCACACAAGGTGCAGGGAGTAATGTGAGTACGCCAACTCAGTAAGTAACTAAAGTAAATAAGGTTTGAGTGCAGTGACGAGCAGTTAAAAATCATATATAAAAGTATACAACAGAATACCAAGCCAAACTCAACTGTTTAAAAGCCAGTTACTTCGCAAAACTTCAGTTTAAATTGAAATACATTGAAATCATTTTCTTAGCAATTTTCAACAGAGGCTCATTATAAAAGGAAGAGTGAAATAAGCAAATATGTCATAAATGGGCCCCTCGGGCAAGGTATCACTCACAAATATGGCCTCTCGGGCAAGCCTTTCAGTCACACGTGACTCAACTCTCGTCACACAGTACTCACACTCAGCACTCAGGCTCAATATTATCTCATAATAGTAATAATTATAATAATCGCTGCGGCGTGCAGCCCGATCCACAGCTTATAGTCGACTACGCTCACTGGGGGTGTACAGACTCCGGAGGGGCTCCTACAGCCCAAGCGTCATATTGCTGCGACGTGCAGCCCAATCCAATATATATATATCGCTGCTGCGTGCAGCCCGATCCATGTAAGTATAGTTGTGGCGTGCAGCTCGATCCGTAATATATACATATAATATTGTTGCGGCGTGCAGCCCGATCTATAATATATATATATAATCCTCACGATTAGATCTTCAACCTCTCACAGTCATTAACCTCACAGTCACACAGGCATAACCGTGTAAATCAGGAAAACTCAGCCCAAATAGTTTTTCGCATTTAAGAAGTAGAGTGATAAAAACCAGGTTTAAACAATAAACAGGCAAAACATGATTGAGGATATGCTTTCAAACAAATAGAGTGAGGAAAACAGTAAAAATGCCCCTAAGGGTCTCAACAGGTCGGCACAAGGCCCCAAACATGGCATACATCCCATAACATAGTATCAATCTCTAAAATATATGATATCATACGATTTCAAATCAATTACGCGACTTAATAGTCGCTATGGGACGGACCAAGTCACGATCCCTACCGGTGCACGCCCACATGCTCGTCATCTAGCATGTGCGTCACCTCATTCATCAAACAATACGAAATACCGGGGTTTTATACCCTCAGTTCCAGATTTACAATGGTTACTTACCTCAAACCGGATGAAATACTACTCCGCGACGCCTTTGCCTCTCGCCTCAGCCTCAACTCGCGTAGAATCTACCCAAAATCAGAATCATAACATTAGAATAAGCTAAGGGAACGAAGCCCATGCAAAAATAATCAAATTAAACTAAAAATCCCGAAATTGGTCCGACCTGACTCGACTTCGGGGCCCACGTCTCGGAATTCGCTAAAATTTACATCAATAGACTCCTTATCTCCCCACGAGTTCATACATATCAAAAGTATTAAAATCCGACCACAAATGACCCCTCAAACCCTTGCTCAAAGGTCTCCAAACTCAAGCCCTAATTTCCCAATTTTTGACCCTTAATTTCCATTATTTTTCAAGCCAAATCAGTGAAATAGCACCATAGAAACGAATTTAGGGTCCAAAAACCTCACCTCTATGAAATCCCCCTTGAAATCCCTCTTCAAATAGCTCCCCCAAGCTCAAACCCGCATGCAAATGGTGAAGAATAACTCAAAAATCGCAAAGGAAGTCTTTTATACCTTCTGGCCCAGGTTTTTCGCACCTGCGGTCCACATCAGCTCCTGCAGTATCGCTTCTGCGGTCCACCAACCGCTTTTGCGGTTTTCACTTAAGAATCCCAGTTCCGCATCTGCGATAAGACACCTGCACCTGCGCTATCGTAGGTGCGGTCACCTAGCCGCTTCTGCCAGCTCCCCATGGTCCATTCCGCTTCTGCGACTTACTTTCCGTATCTGCGAGGGTCGCACCTGCGGCCTCTCTACCGCAGATGCGGTTATGACAGCAGTCCTAGAACTTCAGCTGCAAACTCCCAACTCTTAACTTTCCGACAACCATCCAAAATCACCCCGAGGCCCCCGGGACCCCCAACCAAAAGCGCAAACAAGTCATATACCACAATCCAAACTTATACCAATCTTCAAAACACCTCAAACAACATCGAGACAACCAAAAAACATCGGATTCAAGCCTAAGCACTCTAAAACTTCTGAATTCCGCCTTTGATCAAAAAGTCTACCAAACCACGTCCGAATGACCTGAAATTTTGCACACACATCCCAAATAACACAACGGACCTACTGCAACTCCAGGAATTCCATTCCGACCCCTAACTCAAAATCTAACCTATCAACCGGAAAACGCAAAAATTCCAATTTCGCCAATTCAAGCCTAAATCTACTACGGACCTCCAAAACACGTTCTGATCACACACTTAAGTCCCAAATCACCTTCTGAAGCTATCCAAATCATGGGAATTTACATCCGAGCCCTATTTCACATAAGTAAACATCCGGTTGACTTTTCCAACTGAAGCTTTCTCGAAAGAGACTAAGTGTCTCAAACCTTACCAAAACCTCTCCGAACCCGAGACAACCAACCCGATAACACATAATACAGCCGAACAAGACAATAAGAAGCAGAAATGGGGAACACGGAGCGGTAACTCATGAAACGACCGGCCGGGTCGTTACAATTTTATTATCAGATAGCATGAGGAAAGTACATCTCTATGCCTACATGTCAATATGCATGTCAAGTCATCACTTATCGCATGCCGTCTAACATGAGAAATATACATGTTAATGCCTATATGTCAAATCATGTATGTCACAATATTGTAGCATGAGGAGAAATGCATATCTATGCCTACATGCCAAGTATGCATGTCGAATGAATGATTCCGTAGTGATATTCCCAAGCCTCGAACCCTCAACATACTCAAGTTGTCTGTCTCAAATGCCCACATCATCACACATACACAAAATCACTCAGCACAGTACGGTACATGTGCTCACTGTTGGTATGTCAGACTCTGAATGGGCGGATCCTACCCAAGTGCTAATATAAAGCCAATATGGCCTACTGCGGCGTGCAGCCCGATCCATAATGATAAATAAGCCGATAAGGCCTGCTGCGGCATGCAACCTGATCTCATAAATAGCCAATAAGGCATGATATGGTGTGCAGCCCTATCCCATAAATAGCCAATAATGATAATTCATTATTATCATTTATGATAATCGTCGTTCCAACCTTTTTAGGCACATATTGTACTGGACATACCCACTTGCTGTCAGAGATGGGAAAGATAATACATGCATCTAGCCACTTGATGACTTTATTTCTTACCAGTTCCTCCATGACTGGATTCAAGCGGCTTTGGTGTTCCACACTTGGTTTGTGCCCATCCTCCATGAGAATTTTGTGCATACAAAACGTTGGGCTAATACCACGAATGTCAGCCATGGTCCATCCAGTCGCTTGCTTGTGCTCTCTAAGCACGCGAAGCACATTTTCCTCCTGCAAAATAGATAACTCATAAGACACAACAACAGGTAAAGTTTAATTAGCACCCAATAATAAGCATAATGAAGTTGAAATGGTAAGGACTTGAGCTCCAATTTGGGAGCTTCTTCGATGGACGACTTGGGTGGTGGCCCAGTTGGTCTATCTGGAGGCTCAAAATCGATCATTCCTTTGATGTAAGAACATGCATCTTGATGATGCACCATCTCTTTAACGTCATCATCCAAGTCAATTTTGTCGAACAACATAAGTGATGTCTCTAGAGAATCATCTAGATATGAACCCACGTAATTTTTTTCTTTCAACCACAGAATTCATAGCTAGAATCTCATAGTGAATTTTAAGCTCAATTGCCTTGTACACATTAAAGACTGCTTCCACATTATAAACCCGAAGAATCATTTTTCCTTCACAAACCTTTATCATTGCATCGGCGGTGGCTAACAGGGATCGCCGAAGATGCTGGGGACGTGTTCATTAGCTTCATAATACAATATACTAAAATCCACCAGAAGAATAAATTGTCCAATCTGTAGTAACACATCTTCTATCACCACTTCGGAATGGACAATAGATCTATCAACAAGCTGCAACATGACAGTGGTTGGCCTTGGGCCCCCCAAGGCCAATTGACTAACAACCGAGAGGGGCATCAAATTTATGCTAAGCCCCCAAATAACAAATTGCCCGTCCCACATCTACCTCACGAACAGGTATGGTGAAGCTCCAGGATCGTTCAATTATTGGGGAAACTTTCTTTGAATTCGTGATGTGCACTCTTTAGTAAGTTCCACCATTTCAAACTCTGTCAATCTTATTTTATCAGCCACAATATCATTGTTGCACTTGGCATATTTTGGAATTTCACGTAAGACATCAACCAATAGGAGATTCAATTGGATTTGGCTCAGCATATCAAGAAATTTGTTGAACATTCTGTCATCACTTTTCTTCTTCAATGTTTGTGGGAAGGGAGGTGGTAGCCTTGCAACTGGAGTCTTTTCACTTTACTTAATTTCTTTCTCACTTTCACCCACTACTATAGGGACCAATTCACCTGTAGGAATGACTTTCTCTTTCTTTCTTTTTGGCACCTCTTCAAATTCTCTACTATTCCTCAAAGTTACAGCATTTACTTGAGGATCCATCTCTATATCACTTGGAAGGGCCCCTGCACAGGGCAATTTTTTGGTGAGCAGCCAACTGCCCAATCTGCCTCTCTAAATTTCTAAAATCAGTCCGTAGCTGTTGGTTGACAATTGCAAGCTTTTTCAACATATCATTGGTGCTTTCTTCTCCCTGTTGGGTGGCTATTGGGGCTTATTATAGTTTCCTTGAGGTCTCTATTGATTTTGATTAGCCTGATTTCCACCCATGAGAAATTTGGGTGGTCCCTCCAGTTGGGATTATAAGTGTTCCTATATTGTGCATTTTGATTCATTAGACCTCTACCCCGCCGGCCCACATAATAGATAGATTCTGGATTCACTGGACATTGGTCACTGATGTGACCATCTCTACAAATTTCACAACATATGGCCATCCCTTGCACCTGTTGCATCTGATGCCCTTTACCTATTGCTATCTTAGCAACTTGGTTGTTTAGCTTGGAAATTTCTGCATGCATGGCTGACTTCTCATCTAGATCGAGTGTACCTGCTACTTTCTGTCTAATCATTCTTCTTAGTTCACCCTCAACTTGCCAGTAAGATCATTTGCAGTGAAATTATTCAGTAGAGTCTAAATCTCATTGTATGGCTTTTGCTTGGAACTTCTTCCACAAGCTGAGTTTAGATTAAATTCGGAGGTCTCGTCCAACACAACCACAAAAGTATATCCCAACGCTTCATCACTTTGACAGTGATGAGGACAATCTCAAAGTAGCAAGTTATATCTCTCCCAAGCCTAACGCAGAGTATCTCCATCTTTTTGTTGAAATCCCAGGATTTGGCTTCTTAGTGACTTTGTTTTCTTTGTGGGAAATAATTTGATGAGGAATATCCGTGCTAGGTCATCCCATGTGTGGATTGAGTGTGCTGGCTCTTTGTTTAACCATTCCTTTGCTTCCCCTATTAGTGAAAAGGGAGGCAAAGTTAGTCTGACAAGTCCCTGGAGACACTCGAATAGTTGTATGTATCCGTAATCTCCAAAACATTCTGTATAGACCTTTGGGGATCTTCACTCGACTTAGCCTCGTGGATTGAATCAATTGCACCATGTTCTGTTTAGCTCGAAGTGCCAAGTTATATCAGGCTTCAAGATAGCCTGGGTCTTGTTCGAGATACTAGGCCTTTTAGTCTCAATCACCGGTCTCTAATCATTTTTTGCCATCTTGATTAGCTGTGGTTGGACTATAATACCCAACTCTGCAATTCTTGCTCTTGCTTTTGCCTCCCTCCTTTACCTATGACGAGTCTTTTATGTTTAGGATCAAAAAGAGGAAGATTGTTAAAACTATTACTTCTTCTTAGCATTCAATGTGAACACCTATAGAGCCAGAAATAATAAAAGAAATTAAATCTCAGACAAAAACAAATAAAATCTTATTTCAGACAAGTAGCTAATTTCTAAATCTCCGGCAATGGTGCCAAAAACTTGTTGAGTCCAAATGCACACGCAAATATACGCGGTCGACAAGTTATAAAGTAATGAAGAAGTATCGTTCCCATGAGGATTTATGATTCACTATCGTCCAATATAAACTAATTATAAATTTATTGCTCAAGTGGTTGTGAAGAAGATGATTGTGATTTGTATGATTAAAAAACACTATGAAATTACTAAACAAGCTAACAATTCAAGAGAATATTCAAAATATGTAACAAATAGTAAACCTAATACTCTGGCGACTGTCAATTTGCGAAGAAAAGTAGACGAAGCTTGAGCAGGCCATTCATGGCTTCTCCGGCCACTGGTCAGCCTCCTAGTGAGGCTGGTCAGTCATCCCTACCATCTCCACATCCCCAAACAACATCAATAAACCCTAGTCCACTCCAAAACTACACACAATTATTACAACATGCAAACCCTAGCCAAAATTCCTATTAAAACAGTCGAGCATCTACATGGTGAGCCTATCATCAGGTGGAAGAAGCAAGAAGTTAAGCAATCAATCGTTCAACAAGGTCTACAACTGGCAGTTCTTGGAAAATTCTCTTTTAGGAAGCATGTGATCAATGAACTTCATAAAGTTATTTCCATTCAATGTGAACTTAAAGGTGCTAGTTCAATTGGTTTATTTGAGGATAATCATATGTTGATATGGCTGTAATTAATGGAGGATTATGTTCATCTTTTATCAAAGCCTGCATTCTACTTAAAAGCTCAAGCTGAGATATGGCAGATGAGATGCACAAAGTGGAATCCATGGTGGAAGCCTGAGGAAGAAATACCTATTGCAATTTCTTGGATTAGCTTTCCTGAATTGCCACCAAATATTTTTGGTAAGGAATTCATTTTTTTTATTAGCAAGTGCAGTAGGTAATCCATTACATGTTTATTTAGAAACTCAAAATAGTACTAGACCTAGTTGTGCAAAGGTTAAGGTGGAGGTGAATTTGTTAGGTAAATGTCACGACCCAAACCGAAGGGCCGCGACGGGCACCCGGTGCCTTACTCAACCGAGTACCAACGTAACATATCTTTCTTATCATACTATCAAGGGTAAATGAGATAGAAAACATGTCATGAGATAACAAGAATAAAACATAAGGGAATACTCAACATATGATGACCGAACATGATATACAAACTTATACATGTGACATACGGGCCTATAAGGCCGACATGACCATTTGTAAACTCAAAACATAGGCCGACAAGGCCATACAAGTATCCATACACCTGACATCTGTCTACAAGCCTCTAAGAGTACATAAAATCATAAAGGTCGGGACAGGGCCCCGCCATACCAATCAATACATATCCAAAGCATACTGACCAAATAGGCAACTCCGGAGCAAGTGGAGTACACCAACACCTTCGCTGAGCTGATAGCCTATTAGGAGGAATGTCAACCTGTCTATCGGGACCTGCGGGCATGAAACGCAGCGTCCCCAGGCAAAAGGGACGTCAGTACGAATAAAGTACCGAGTATGTAAGGCAGGAAAGCATAAATAAGAACAGTAATGTAAAGAGAGATAGAGGAGATACAACCTGTAACATCTGAGTGCCTCTAGGGGCTACTGACATGAAATGCATAATACATATATNATTAGATAACAAATAGCTTATGGCTTGCCAAATTCTAGGTTGAATATCTTTAAAAAATGGAATCGAGGTGCGCCGCGCCAAATAAAATCACAAATCGCGTGGCCCTCTTTAACTATTTCCTTTAAAATACTTAGAACTCGGGACGTGCCATTTAGTGAATTTCACGGCCTCCCGCAAAGATAATAATACGTTAGTCACTTTAGGCGCGCTCTTTAATAATGTTACCTTCCTAAATACGGGTGGGCATTTCGTGCAACCCAAATCCAAATCCCAAAACGTTGAATAAGAGGTGTTGAGGATCCGGGTGCATTTCATGTGACGTGATCCAAAAGCACGCTCTTAAACGGCGTTCACTTTCGTAAAAAATAACTAAAAGCGGTAAATAATTTATGAAATTGCACTATAGGTTTGAACTTGTATAAAACCAGATGTTTAGCCATTAATAATAATTTAAGCGACCGTGCTAGAACCACGGGATCCGGGGGTGCCTAACACCTTCCCTCGGGTCAACGGAATTCCTTACACAGAATTTCTGGTTCGCAGACTCCAATTGGGAAGTCGAAATTTTTCCTCGATTTGGGATTTAAATTAAACCGGTGACTCGGGACACCAAAAGCCCATCCTTTCCTGAGTGGCGACTCTAAAAAAATAAATAAATAATCCCATTTCGAATAATGTCACTTTAAATGGAAAAACTCCCTTATACATTTATCCTTCGGGGTAGAGGTGTAAAAGGGAGGTGTGACAGCTCTGGCGACTCTGCTGGGGTTCCGAACCCAGAATTTCGATTCAGGGTTCAAGAATTCGAGCTTACTACAATTGTTATATTTGGCTTTATCTGATTTTTCTACATGTTCCATGCCATATGTGCTAAATGTTTTACCGCTTTGATATTTGTTGAAATTGTATATATAAACTGTCGCGAATCCCTTCCTCTTTCTGAGTCATCTACATCATGGAGAAGGGTGCACTTCGTGTAGCTTCTCTTCTGTTTAGAGTCTTTTCCCATTTAGAACGAGGTTGGATAAGTTGCAAAGCCGGCGGAGCTTCTGTATCCCCGGTACGCTGCCTCCCCCTAGGCCCGAGTTGTCCGCTCGGGTAAGCCAGGTCTAGACCAATAAACCTAGGGTTAAACCTAGAAGAACAAATCCTCATGCCGGATCCCTAGTAGGACGCTTGTTTGCATCATGTGCATTTGACTTAGGGGGCTCAACACAGGGGTTGGGTCCGTCTAGGACAGGTGACCTGAAATGAATTGACCATCCTGATGCATCTTATGTGCTACTTGCGCATTTATTTGCTCGGCTTCGTATGTTGACCGGCTTGTCTAAATGAGTGAATTATGAAAATAAGCAGTGTTAGGACTAAGTGAGGGTGATCATTTGTTGTGAAAAACCAAATGCCCAAATAGTACCGAAATGCTGCCAGATTTTTGAAAAAATAGAAAAGAAAAATATTTGAAAACATAGAAAAGAAATTTGTTGTTCAAAATAGTTTTGATTTTGGCAAATCTGACCGAACTACGCGGGTCTGATTCTCACCAGATGTGAGATACGTAGGCAAACCTCATCGGTTGTAAATGTCCATAAAATTTTGAAAAATTGAAGTCCAAAAATATTTTTGCTTTTCTTTAGAAGTGCTTTTGTAAATAAATAAAACTCAGAAATCCAAAACATTTTCTTAAAGAAGTCCCTCTTTCGAAAATTAAGAGGTTACATTCAAAATCCAAAAATATTTTCTTTTTTCCTTAGAAAAAGAGAAAACAATTGAAAAACTCAAACAAAAAATATTTTCTTTTAACTTTTAAAATTCCCAAAGTTCAAATCAAAAAAAAATGAGATTTTCAGAAGTCTTTCTTTCAAAAATAAAATCAAAATCAAAAANATAATAATACGTTAGTCACTTTAGGCGCGCTCTTTAATAATGTTACCTTCCTAAATACGGGTGGGCATTTCGTGCAACCCAAATCCAAATCCCAAAACGTTGAATAAGAGGTGTTGAGGATCCGGGTGCATTTCATGTGACGTGATCCAAAAGCACGCTCTTAAACGGCGTTCACTTTCGTAAAAAATAACTAAAAGCGGTAAATAATTTATGAAATTGTACTATAGGTTTGAACTTGTATAAAACCAGATGTTTAGCCATTTATAATAATTTAAGCGACCGTGCTAGAACCACGGGATCCGGGGGTGCCTAACACCTTCCCTCGGGTCAACAGAATTCCTTACACAGAATTTCTGGTTCGCAGACTCCAATTGGGAAGTCGAAATTTTTCCTCGATTTGGGATTTAAATTAAACCGGTGACTCGGGACACCAAAATCCCATCCTTTCCCGAGTGGCGACTCTAAAAAAATAAATAAATAATCCCATTTCGAATAATGTCACTTTAAATGGAAAAACTCCCTTATACATTTATCCTTCGGGGTAGAGGTATAAAAGGGAGGTGTGACACCATATACCAACAACAACAGCCAGGGAAGTCCAGCAACCTATAAATATCAATAACAAGACACCATATAACAACAACAAGTCACAACTACTTCACGACGAGCGGCAAGCTCCGATTGGAATCCGTATAACCCATATCACCCCTTATAGACTTCTTACATTAATTTAACAGTATCATTAACATGATAATGAAGTCATTCATCAATGATTCCATCCTTATACCATATATTTATAACAAAGGAGACAATCCTCAACTCCAACTATCTTCAATTAGTAGCTTTATTCACTAGTTCATGTCTACTCCATCCATTTAACTTAATCAACATCAAGATAACCTTAAGCACATGAAAGAAGACAATACACACAACTCCTATAGTAACTTCAAGTCGAAATCCAAGTTATATTCAGCTCACAACAACCCTCAATAGCAATACAACACCATAGAAGTGACTTAAGCTAATCCAAGTACTATCTTGTAGTTTATCATCCTAACAACTTAACCAACATACAAGCAAGCTTAAGCACAATTAGTAGGTTGTTATACTTACCTTAGACAGCAGCAACAACTTGGAATTTCATCCAAATACAGCCCACAACAATCCTCAATGACAACACAATCTCAAAGAGGTGTTGTTCTTCACTAGAACTAAGTTTTGATGTTGAGATATGGTGTAATCACTTTGGAAGCATTTCAAACACTTGTGGAATCTGTTTAGAAGGGTTAGGAGAAGTTTGGAGACGAAGTTGAGTTGAAAATAGGTGAAAAATAGGCGTCCAAATCGTTTATAAAGTGAAGTAGGTCGACCACCGCCTAAGTGGGTCCCATTGGAAGCTGCTTGCGCGGTCTCGCGAAAATGCGAATATCTCTCTACTCCGATGTCGTATTGACGAATGGTTTAATGAGTTCGAAACTAAACTCGTAGATCTTCAATTTGATATGTAGATCATCCATTTATGCCAAGTATATTGGGAGAAAAGTGCATCTACATTTGACCTAAATTTCAGTACATTATAAATGCAACTTGTGATGATCTTTGCTAACTTTTGTTCCACAACTCGCTTGACTTCAAAACATAACACACGACTATCATATGACTACAATAACTCATAACTTAACCTCCTCATCATGTTAATTACCCTAGTCTCGCCCGGAAAGAATATGTTATAACATTCCAAACTTGTCGATTTTCGACGAAACTTATTTTCTTCAATTCGTTTAGCGACTAAGCTTTCCAACCCTTTTGGTACTTGTTATTCATGATCTTAAATATTGTAACCTCCAAGGTAACATGATTAACTTACTTTATTTGCTTTCAAATATAATCTCATTTTCGAGCTTACATCAATAACTTACGACGTACTCTCACGTATGAAAACTTGGGGTGTAACAACTATCCTATTAAGTTAATGCGTGGTTTTAGTAGTTCTTGAAAGTTACTTTATGTGCATCATTCACTGGTTTATTGCAATAATTGCTTACTCAATTCCTTTTGTTTACTTATTTTGTGCTTACACTTGATAAAGCCTTATTACGGTAGGGGTAAGGTCTGCATACACACTACCCTCCCCAGACCCAATTTATAGGATTACACCTGGGTTTGTTGTTGTTGTACTTGATAAAGCCTTATATCTATTTGTATTTCCTTTACTCTGTCGTATACTTTTTGTTGACAAAATTTTACCCTGTGCTAGATTTGTTATGTTCATATTGTTTGCAATCCAGCTATACATGTCGTTTTTGTGTTGAGTCCATGTCCATATGGACAGTTTTTAGGCAAAGGAAACGGCATTCTAAATCTACAATTCTAGAAGCTGTGACAAAATTCTAAATTTTTGTTTCTTCTCAACATTTACTACATGAATTCTGAAAAGTCAAACCTTTTTAAGAATATTAAAGTATATTCATTTGGTTTTCCTTTGTATAGTTAGCTGGACTTGCTAGCCACATTCTTTAAGAAGAGTTTAGGATGTTTGGGAATTATTCATATTTATGATACATGCTGTAGAAATGTTTTCTGTTGAGCATTAAAATGAGTAAGAGGGAGATATGGAAACCATGAAGGTGTATAAAACTGCTAAGATAGTACACTTACATTCTCTAGTCTTTTTTTTCCATTTGTCATTCTCATAATATTTTTGTTTTCTTCTGTCAATTTTCGGACAGATAGGATTTGCATTCTTGACATGTGTACTTGCTGGGCTTAGCACTGCACCACAGTATTTGATCAAGGGAAATAATTTTTCAGAGGTACACATATATCCTCTTCTCTGAATCTGTTTCTCATTCCTTTTTTTTGTTGATAAATGTGACCACTGCTTCTTGTAGAATCTAAATTTTGCTAAATATGAGAGTATACTGAAGTGATTGCTAGCTGTGTGTAATGTGTTTCTGAAGTAGGATCTTTTGTTTGGTGAAAACATATACTCGCATATGAATCAAGTATTTCTTCTCTTCTCTACTCCTCTGATTCTTTAAGATGGCTATCCTCTGCCATATGCTCTTTATGTTCCCGAAAGATTGCTTCCGTAAGACGACTATTGTGCTTTTTTCCTTTTTGGTGTTTTTCTTCTTACCATTTTCAGAGAAAAGAAATAATATAGTATTGTAGAGAACTTGTAGAATTGTAGTATAGTATGTTTATGCTAATGTGTGTTACAATGTTGGGGAGGAGGATATTTAATTGAATAATTGTAATTCAGAATTCCTTATCCCATATCTGTTTCTGCATTGTGTAAAAAGGTGATTTCTTTTTTTTTTAACCTCCAAGTATGTCCTTCTTGATCCCTGGACCTTGCTTACCTTGAATACTAATTTCGGTNTTGTGGAATCTGTTTAGAAAGGTTAGGAGAAGTTTGGAGACGAAATTGAGTTGAAAATAAGTGAAAAATAGGCGTCCAAATCGTTTATAAAGTGAAGTAGGTCGACCACCGCCTAAGTGGGTCCCATTGGGAGCTGCTTGCGCGGTCTCGCGAAAATGCGAATATCTCTTTCCTCCGATGTCGTATTGACGAATGGTTTAATGCGTTGGAAACTAGACTCATAGATCTTCAATTTGATATGTAGATCATCCATTTATGCCAAGTATATTGGGAGAAAAGTGCATCTACATTTGACCTAAATTTCAGCACATTATAAATGTAACTTGTGATGATCTTTGCTAACTTTTGTTCCATAACTCGTTTGACTTAAAAACATAACACACGACTATAATACGACTACAATAACTCACAAATTAACCTCCTCATCATGTTAATCACCCTAGTCTCACCCCAAAAGAATATGTTATAACATTCCAAACTTGTCGATTTTTGACGAAACTTATTTTCTTCAATTCGTTTAGCGACTAAGCTTTCCAACCCTTTGGGTACTTGTTATTCATGATCTTAAATATTTGCAACCTCCAAGGTAACATGATTAACTTACTTTATTTGCTTCCAAATATAATCTCATTTTCGAGCTTACATCAATGACTTACGACGTACTCTCACGTATGAAAACTTGGGGTGTAACAGTAAATTCCCTCACAGAATTAAAATTGTAGAGGAAGAAGACGAGTCTAGGCCTGAGCAACTAAGTGGAACAAAATCAAGTATGACTACATGCCAAAATATTGTAAGAATTTCAAGAAGCAAGGGGACAATAAACTGGATTGATGAGTGATTAATCTTGAGTTGCACAAAAATTTGATGAAGCTATTGAAGATAAAAGTAAAGGAAAGCAAGTTGTTGGAACTGTAGATAACACTAATAAGGTTCTCACAAGTGGTAAGGTGGTTGGGAAAACTATTCCTAACCCTACAAAGAAATAGTGGATGCAAAGAAAACAAAGCAAGCACCAAAGGGATAAGAGGGGCTATATAATCGACAATGCAAAGGAACAAGAGGCTGACAAATTGAAGGGAAAGATCAATGAAGAGGTAGTGGCTAAAAAAAAAAATTTTGATGCATTGGAAGTTGAAGAAATTGAACAATTAACTTTGATGCTCACTGATGGCAAGGGAGATATGAACGTTAAAGAGAAGGAGAAGAAACAAATGGAGAATGAATCCAGGGAGGACTAGGAGAAAAAGAAACTGGAGAATGTTCAAAATTCCAGCTCCACTCCTAAGACAGTTGGGATTACTATAGCGGCAAAAAATGGTAACCCTCATCTTATTTCTATAGGGATTGGCGTGGAGGCTAGTAAGGAAAGGATATTTGATTGGTTAAAAAGAAGGTTTGGGGCTCCTTAAGAGATATTGAATGTCACCATGAACCAGTCATGTCATGATGTACCCTCATAAATGATGGAAGAATCATCAAAGACATTAGAGCACACTAGAGCAACAAATAATGGCAATGCTTTATGGAGTGATGAAGTGGAGATTATGGAGAATATGTCTGGGGCAAATTCAAGTGCTAGGACCAAAGATCAAAGGAGCAAGACACAAGAAAAACAAACTAACACTATTGAGGGCAGTACTACAGCAAACCCAAGTTTTCAAAAAAAAAAACTAGGGTTTATATTATTCAAGGAACAGGGAAAACACATGAAATGCAACCAAGTGTATTTGAGAAAGGATAACTAGGGGATGATATAATCATAGGTGGATCAATTGTTGATGCATCTGGGAAGAAGAACACCAATGGAGCAGTAAACCTTAGTGGAACTGTTCAGGTTTTTGCTACTTCTAGAGGTGATCCGGTGGAGTTTTCAGGTGGTGATAAGATTGTTAATGGTAATGTTGAGGTCTTAGGGGATATAGTGAGGTCAGACCAACAAATAGCTTATGGCAAGACCATTGATCTCAATGAAACAGTAATTCCTGCTAGTGTTGCTACATTGAACCCTAGGAACACTGTCTAGAATTTTGCTTCAACTGCAGCTTAAGTGATGGAGGGTGAAGGTTTTAGACCTACTAATAATGCTCCAATAATGATCTTACATTATATAGTGAGGTCCTAGAACCAAACAGTTGATGGCAAGGCTCATAAAACTAATGGAACAGTAATTCTTGCATCCAATGCTACAGTGAACCCTAGCTTAGGGACAGTGTATGATTTACAGTTTAAGGTGGTGCATGAGGCACTGGGTGGCAAGGAACAGAATGCACTGGTGTTGAATGAGGTAAACAGGTTGTCACATGATAAATGAAACAAGCCATTTTTCCTAAGACTTCAAGAACAATAGAGGTATTCCCAACGGCCTGTGTTTTAGGTATCGGGCAGACTATGCAACTTCAAGTTAATGTGCCATTGAAATCACCAAACCGAATCCTGCATGACATTATCACACACAATGTAACTCCTGTGGAAATTCAGAATGCAGTAATAGAACAAAGTCAACTTGAGGAGGAAAGAGAGGATGAATCAACTGCATGGAACTTCAAAAAGTGGCAAGAGAGGCAGGCCTATCACCTAGAGCTACTAGTAGAAGTTTAAAAAATTGGAAGAAGCAAGGTCAGATTAAACAAGTACATCAACCTACAAGAATCTTGCCTGTTGGTCCAAATGCACACACAAGTATTGTCACGACCTGGATTTCTCACCCTCGGGAGTCGTGATGGCGCCTACTAGTGAAAGCTAGGAAGCTAGTTATTTAACCTTTTACATTATTTATCTCTTAACAATTATGAATAAACATTATATAAACAACGGAAATAATAAGGCGGAAGAATGAAATGTAACCATTCAATAATAATACTGATACTAATCCATAAACATAAGCTACCAAGAATTGGTGTCACAATCTCACAGACTGTCTAGAAATACTACAAATAAGGTCTGAATAGAATTACACGAATTTGTCTCTGAATAAGTAAAAACAGAAAGAAAATGATATAAGGAGACGCCAAGGCCTGCGGACGCCTGCAGGACTACCTCGGGTTGCCTGACGGTCCGGAAGCAGTAACTTCACTGTGGTCCAAAAGCTCCAACACCGGGATCTGCACACAGTGCAGAGTGTAGTATCAGCACAACCGACCCCATGTGCCGGTAAGTGCCTAGCCTAACCTCGGTGAAAGTGACGAGGCTAGGACCAGACTACCAAATAAACCTGTGCAGTTAACTCATATATAGCGGAAAAGTAAAGGCAGAAATTTACAGGTAAAGATGGGATGGGGGAAAACATGTTGCGGGGGAAATCAAGTAACAACAGAAAACCAATAAATAACCGTAAAGAACACCAAAACTCAATTATCAGCAAGAATCAGGAACTCAATGACAAGTACACGGCATCACCCTTCGTGATTTTACTCTCGTCCTCACCATAAGAGTCAATATAATCGGCACGACATCACCCTTCGTGCTTTTACCTCACATAATCATGGGACAGAATTATCCTTCGTGCATTATCACTCATATCATGGCACGGCATTATACATCGTGCGGCACGGCATCACCCTTCGTGCTTTAACCTCACAATATCGGCACGACATCACCCTTCGTGCATTGACACTCTCTCACAAATATCATGCACGGCATCACCCTTCGTGCTTTTACACTCTTCCTTACCCAAACAAAAATCACAAAGCAATAGGGGCAAGGGAATCAAGAAAATCACAACAAAATCCCGGCAAGGGAAACAATATCAAAGGCAATAACATCTCGGCAAGGGAGATAATATCAAAAGCAATAACATCCCGACAAGGGAGATAATATCAAAAGCAATAATATCCCGGCAAGGTAGACAATTTCGTAAACCTCCTCTCTTTTCCACAATTACTTCACAACTCTATTCACAACTTGAGCCAACGCTATACAATGTTCAATTACCAGTAATACTTCCACAAATCAATTCACGACTAGAGCCAACGCTCTACAATGTTCAATTATAAATAATACTTCCAGACGCCTTGTTCAACAATAGATATCATCACATAAAGCATAAACAAATACGAAATGGAGTCACATTTATCAAAGTATAAGACTCACGGGCATGCTTAACACCGACGTATAGATACTTATCAACATGCCTATACGTCGTGCTCAACTATTAACACATAGCAATTAAGACACAACTCCTTATCCCTCAAGCTAAGGTTAGACCAAACACTTACCTCGATGCCACGAACACAATTCAAGCCTCAACTACCGCTTTACCTCTTGTTTCCACCACCAATTCGGTTGTATCTAGCCACAATTTAATTAATACTATTAATAAATACTAAATGAAATAATTCTAATGCATGAAAATAGGTTTTCAAATGATTTCGCAAAAATTCAAAAATCGACCACCCCCCCCCCCCCCCGGGCCCGCTTGGTCCAAACCCGAAATTCGGACCAACACCCGATTACCCATTCACCCTAGAGCCCGGATATATAATTGGTTTTGGAAGCCGACCTCAATTTGAGGTCTAAATCCCCAAATTTCAATATTCCTAAGTTCCACCCAAAATTCCCAATTCCACCATGAAAACCCTAGATTCTAGGATGAAATCTTGTAAAAAGAAGATAAGGAGTGAAAGAAATGAGTTTAAAATCGCTTACTTGTGTTTTGGGGAAGAAAGAGTGTTTGAAAAATCGCCTCTTATGTTTTAGGTTTTTTGAAAAATGAAAAATGGCTGAAAAGTCCCGTTTATATACTTCTCTCAAACCATCACCGCGGACCGCATGAAAAGGACCGCGGACCGCAAAATATCGAGCGCAGCCGCAAAGTTATAGCCTTGCTCATCGCGGACTGCATAGAATCCCACCGCGGCCGCGAAGACACCAGCGCGGTCGCGAAGATTTACTGCGGACCGCGAAGCCTGGTTCAGAGACCTCCAACTTCTCTGAACCTGCAACAGTTATTTTCCAAGTCTAAATGCACTCCGTGGCCTATCCAAAAACTCGCCCGAGCCCTCGAGGCTCCAAACCAAACATGCACGCAAGTCCAAAAATATCATACGGATTTGCTCGTGCGACCAAATCATCAAAATAACATCAACATCTATGAATTAAACCTCAAATTCATGAAATCACTCAAGAACATCAAAATTACTATTTTCTCAACTATAGGTCCGTTTTATACAAAATCAATTCCGGTCTTTACCAAATTTTTACAGATTCAACTTAATCATTATTTCAAACTTGTACCGGGCTCCGGAACCAAGATACGGGCCCGATACCATCAAGAAAATGCATCAATTCACTTCCAAATAACCTTTATATTTTCCAGAAAACAATTTTCTTTAAAAATTTATTTCTCGGACTTGGGACCTCGGAATTCGATTTCGGGCATACGCCCAAGTCCCATATTTTACTACGGACCCTACGAGACCGTCGGATCACGGGTCCGGGTCCGTTTACCAAGTATGTTGACCAAAGTCAATTTTATTCAATTATAAAAGCCAATTTCCATATTTTTACTTAGTTTTTCACATAAAAACATTCCGGAAACGCGCCCGGACTGTGCACGCAAATCGAGGTGGGACAAAAAGAGGTTTTGAAGGCCTCGAAACACAGAATTTACTTTCAAAACGAGTGATGACCTTTTGGGTCATCACATCCTCCACCTCTAAAATAACACCGTTCGTCCTCGAACGGACATAGAAAAGAAGTACCTGAGTCGGAAAACAGATGGGGATATCGGCTCCGCATGTCGGACTCGGACTCCCAGGTCGCTGCCTCGGCAGGCTGACCTCTCCATTGAACACGAACTGAAGGGAATTTCTTCGATCTCAACCGACGAACCTGTCGGTCTAGAATAGCTACCAGCTCCTTCTCATAGGACAAGTCTTTGTCCAACTGGACAGTGGTGAAGTCTAACACGTGGGATGGATCGCCGTGATACTTCCGAAGCATGGACACATGAAACACTGGATGCACAGCTGATAAACTCGGCGGCAACGCAAGTCTATAAGCCACCTCTCCCACTCGATCGAGAATCTCAAACGGGCCAATGAATCTAGGGCTAAGCTTGCCCCTCTTCCCAAATCTCATCATGCCCTTCATAGGCGACACCCAAAGCAACACCCGCTCGCCTACCATGAATGCCACATTGCGAAACTTATGGTCGGCATAACTCTTTTGCCTGGACTGAGCTGTACGAAGCCTATCCTGAATAATCCTGACCTTGTCCAAGGCATCCTGTACTAGATCCGTACCCAACAACCAAGCCTCTCCCAGCTCAAACCAACCAACCGGTGACCGACACCGCCTACCATATAAAGCCTCATAGGGAGCCATCTGAATGCTCGACTGGTAACTGTTGTTGTAGGCAAACTCCGCTAATGGCAAAAACTGATCCCACGAGCCTCCAAAATCAATAACACAAGCTCGGAGCATATCCTCCAAAATCTTAATAGTACGCTCGGACTGCCCGTCCGTCTGAGGATGAAATGCTATTTTCAACTCGCTCGTGTGCCCAACTCGCGTTGAACTGCCCTCCAGAAATGTGAGGTAAACAGCATACCTCGGTCAGGAATGATAGACACGGGCACACCATGAAGACGAACAATCTCTTGGATATAGATCTCAGCTAACCTCTCAGAAGAATAAGAAACTTCCATAGGAATGAAATGCGCTAACTTGGTCAGCCTATCACAATAACCCATACTGCGTCGAACTTCCTCTGAGTCCGTGGGAGTCCAACAAAAAAGTCCATAGTGATACGCTCCCACTTCCACTCAGGAATCTCAATCTTCTGGAAAAAACCACCAGGTCTATGATGCTCGTACTTTACCTGCTGACAATTCAAACACCGATCCACATATGCAACAATATCCTTCTTCATCCTCCTCCATCAAAAATGCTGCCGCAAATCCTGATACATCTTAGCGGCGCCCGGATGAATGGAGTACCGGGAACTATGGGCCTCCTCTAGAATCAACTCACGAAGACCATCCACATTAGGCACGCATATACGACCCTGCATCCTCAAAACTCCATCATCTCCAACTGTAACCTGCTTGGCACTTCCGTGCCGCACTGTGTCCCTAAGAACACACAAATGAGGATCATCATATGTCGATCTCGGATACGCTCAAATAATGAAGAACGAGCGACTGTGCAAGCTAACACACGGTTAGGCTCGGAGACATCCAACGTCAGGAACTGATTGGCCAAAGTCTGAACATCCAAAGCAAATGGCCTCTCACCGACTGGAATATACGCAAGACTGCCCATACTGGCTGACTTTCTACTCAAAGCATCGGCCACCACATTGGACTTCCCTGGATGATATAAGATGGTGATATCATAGTCTTTCAACAGCTCCAACCACCTTCTCTGCCTCAAATTTAGTTCCTTCTGCTTGAAAAAATACTGTAGACTCTTGTGATCCGTGAACACCTCACATTTCACGCTATACAGATAATGGCTCCAAATCTTCAATGCGTGAACAATGGATGCTAACTCCAAATCATGGACTGGATAGTTCTTCTCATGAATCTCCAACTGTCGCGAAGCATAAGCAATGACCTTACCATCCTGCATCAACACCGCACCAAGTCCAATACGAGATGCGTCATAATACACTGTATATGGCCCTAAACCTGTGGGAAAAACCAACACTGGTGCCGTAGTCAAAGCTGTCTTGAGCTTGTGAAAGCTTGCCTCACGCTCGTCCGACCACCTGAACTAGGCACCCTTCTAGGTCAACCTGGTCATCGGGGTTGCAATGGATGAAAACCCCTCCACAAACCGACGGTAATAGCCCGCCAAACCCAAGAAACTCCGGATCTCTGTAGCTGATGTGGGTCGAGGCCAGTTCTTGAATGCCTCTATCTTCTTCGGATCCACCTGAATACCCTCTGCTAATACAACGTGACCCATGAATGTATCTGAACTCAACCAATACTCGCACTTCGAAAACTTAGCATACAGTTGACTATCCTTCAGAGTCTGAAGAACGACTCGAAGATGCTGTTCGTGCTCCTCCCTGCTGCGGGAATAGATCAAAATATCGTCAATGAAGACAATCACGAAGGAATCCAAATAAGGTCTGAACACTCGGTTCATCAAATCCATCAAAGCTGGTGGAGCATTTGTCAATCCGAATGACATCACCAAGAACTCATAATGCCCGTACCGAGTGCGGAAAGCGGTCTTAGGGACATCGGATGCCCTACTCCTCAACTGATGGTAGCCAGATCTCAAGTCGATCATAGAAAACACTTGGGCACCCTGAAGCTGGTCAAACAAATCATCAATCCGCGGCAATGGGTACTTATTCTTGATTGTGACCTTGTTCAATTACCGGTAATCTATACACATCCTCATCGATCCGTCCTTCTTCTTAACAAACAACACCGGCGCACCCCAAGGCGAGACACTAGGCCTAATAAAGCCCTTATCAAGCAAGTCTTGCAACTGCTCCTTGAATTCTTTCAACTCGGGTGTGGCTATACGATACGGCGGAATAGAAATGGGCTGAGTGCCCGGAGCCAAATTAATACAGAAGTCAATATCCCTGTCAGGTGGCATGCTCGGCAGGTCTGAAGGAAATACCTCAGGAAACTCACGGACAACAGGCACTGAATCCATAGAAGGAACCTCAGCACTAGAATCACGAACATACGCCAAATAGGCCAAACATCCCTTATCAACCATACGCCGAGCCTTCACATATGAGATAACCCTACGGGTAGAATGACCAAGAGTCCCTCTCCACTCGAGACGAGGTAAACCCAGTAAGGCTAAGGTCACAGTCTTGGCATGACAGTCCAAGATAGCGTGGTAAGGTGATAACCAGTCCATCCCCAATATGACATCAAAATCAACCATATCCAAAAGTAACAAATCTACTCGATTCTCAAGACCCCCAATCACAACTATACATGAACGATGGACACGATCTACCACAATAGAATCACCCACCAGTGTAGACACATATACAGGAGCACTCAAAGAATCACTAGGCATGACCAGATACGGTGCAAAATAAGACGACATATAGGAGTATGTAGATCCTGGATCAAATAGAACTGAAGCATCTCTACTACAAACCAGAACAGTACCTGTGATAACTGCATCGGACGCCTCAGCCTCAGGCCTGGCTGAAAGGGCATAACATCGGGGCTGGGCCCCACCACTCTCAACTATATCTCTAGGACTACCTGTTGCTGGCTGGCCACCAACTCTAGCGGCTGACCTCCACCTCTAATACCTCTACCTCCACCTCTAGCACCTCTACCCCCCCCCCCCCTCTAGCTGGCAGAACAGGCAGCGGAACACTCGGTGCCTGGACCATGGCACGAGAACCTTGATGCTGAGAGCTGCTCGGTGCTCGAGGGCAAAATCTAGCAATATGCCTCGTATCGCCACAAGTATAACAAGCCATCGGCTGCCGAGACTGCTGACCCTAACGGCCTGGATGACCACTCTAAAAACTCTGGAGCGACGGTGCACTGATAGGAGTTGGTAGTGCACTGTAGAACTGCTGATCCGAATACTGCATATAAGAACCACAGCCACTTAAAGCACCGTGAGAAACCTGAAGTGCTGACTGAAAAGGCCTAGGAGGATGGCCTCTACCAAAAGAATCTCTGCCTCCAGATGAGGCACCACTGGACCTGCCCGAATGACGAGGCCTCTTGTCAGACCCCTGACCACTCCCCTGTGACAGAACCATCTCCACTCTCCTGGCCACATTGGCCGCATCCTGAAAGGAAATCTCGCTCCCCGTCTCCTTAGCTATCTGCAGTCGAATAGGCTGAACGAGTCCCTCAATGAACCTCCTCACTCTCTCTCTCTCTTAGTGGGAAGTATAAGAAGAGCATGATGGGCCAAGTCAATGAATCTGGTCTCGTACTGAGTGACAGTCATAGAACCCTGCTGGAGACGCTCGAACTGCCTCCGATAGTTCTCCCTCTGAGTGACAGGAAGAAACTTCTCCAGAAATAACTGAGAGAACTGATCCCAAGTCAAAGCTCTTGACCCAGATGGTCTAGCCAAAGAATAATCTCTCCACCAAGTCTTGGCGGATCCAGATAGTCGAAAAGAAGCAAAGTCGACCCCAATGGTCTCCACTATCCCCATGTTCCGAAGAACCTCATGACAGCTGTCCAAATAATCATGGGGATCCTCAGAGGAACTACCACCAAAAGTAGTAGTGAACAACTTGGTGAACCTATCCAACCTCCACAAAGCATCGGCAAACATAGCTGCTCCCTCACTGGTCTGAGCTACCACACCCGGGTGAACTGCTCCAACTGGCTGAGCTGTTGGAGTCTGAAACTGGGGAGCCACCTGCTCTGGAGTGTGGGTAGCGGGAGTCTGTGTTCCTCCCCCAGCCTGAGAGACAGCTGGTGCTACAGGAAGTAAGCCTGCCCGAGTGACACTCTCCATAAGGCCCACTAGACGGACCAGAGCATCCTGGAGTACTAGGGCAGCAATGAACCCCTCTGGGATCTGAGCTGGTCCTGCTGGAACTGTCTGGGCTGGAACCTCCTCGTCAAACTCAACCTGAGGCTCCGCCACTGGGGCTGCTGCTCTGGGCTGAGCTCTGCCCCTGCCTCGACACCTAGCACAGCCTCGGCCTCGCCCTCCGCCCCTCGTAGATGCTACCGCTGGGTGCTCAGGCTGCTGATCAGCGGATGAAGAAGCGCGTGTTCTCGCCATCTGCGAAAGAATAGAGTAGAAGTTCAATTAGCGTAGAGAAACCAAATCGCACGACAGGAAAGAATAGATGAGAAGTTTTTCCTAACTCTGTAGCCTCTGGAGGATAAATACAGACGTCTCCGTACCAATCCCTTAGACTCTACTAAGCTTGTCCGTGAATTGTGAGACCTAAGCAACCTAGGGCTCTGATACCAACTTGTCACGACCCGGATTTCCCACCCTCGGGAGTCATGATGGCGCCTAGAAGTGAAAGCTAGGAAGCCAGTTATTTATCTTTTTTCATTTTTAATCTCTTAACAATTATGAATAAACATTATATAAACAGCGGAAATAATAATACGGAAGAATGAAATGTAACAATTCAATAATAATACTGATACTAATCCATAAACATAAGCTACCCAGAATTGGTGTCACAATCTCACATACTGTCTAGGAATACTACAAATAAGGTCTGAATAGAATTACACGAATATGTCTCTGAATAAGTAAAAACAGAAAGAAAATGATAGAAGGAGACGCCAAGGCCTGCGGACGCCTGCAGGACTACCTCGGGTCGCCTGACGGTCTTGAAGCAGCAACCTCACTGTGGTCCAAAAGCTGCAGCACTCTAGGATCTGCACACAGTGCAGAGTGTAGTATCAGCACAACCGACCCCATGTGCTGGTAAGTGCGTAGCCTAACCTCGGTGAAGTAGTGACGAGGCTAGGACCAGACTACCAAATAAACCTGTGCAGTTAACTCATATACAGTGGAAAAGTAAAGGCAGAAATTTACAGGTAAAGATGGGAGGGGGGAAAACATGTTGCGGGGGAAATCAAGCAACAGCAGAAAACCAATAAATAACCGTAAAGAACACCATAACTCAATTATCAGCAAGAATCAGGAAATCAAAGACAAGTGCACGGCATCACCCTTCGTGCTTTTACTCTCGTCCTTAACATCAGAATCAATATAATCGGCACGGCATCACCATTCGTGCTTTTACCTCGCATAATCATGGCACGGAACTATCCTTCATGCATTATCACTCATATCATGGCACGGCATTGTACATCGTGCGGCACAGCATCACCCTTTGTGCTTTAACCTCAAAATATCGGCACGACGTCACCCTTCGTGCATTAACACTCTCTCACAAATATCATGCACGGCATCACCTTTCGTGCTTTTACACTCTTCCTTACCCAAACAACAATCACAAAGAAATAGGGGCAATGGAATCAATAAAATCACAACAAAATCCCAGCAAGGGAAACAATATCAAAGCCAGTAACATCCCGGCAAGGAAGATAATATCAAAAGCAATAACATCCCGGGAAGGGAGATAATATCAAAAGCAATAACATCCCGGCAAGGTAGACAATTTCATAAACCTCCTCTCTTTTCCACAATTACTTCTCAACTCTATTCACAACTTGAGCCAATGCTCTACAATGTTCAATTACCAATACTACTTCCACAAATCAATTCACGACTTGAGCCAACGCTCTACAATGTTCAATTATCAATAATACTTCCACACACCTTGTTCAACAATAGATATCATCACATAAAGCATAAACAAATAGGAAACGGAGTATCAAAGTATAAGACTCACGGGTTTGCTTAATACCGACGTATAGATACTCGTCACCATGCCTATACGTCGTACTCAACAATTAACTCATAGCAATTAAGACACAACTCCTAATCCCTCAAGCTAAGGTTAGACCAAACACTTACCTCGATGCCACGAACACAATTCAAGCCTCAACTACCGCTTTACCTCTTGTTTCCACCACCAATTCGCTTGTATCTAGCCACAATTTAATTAATACTATTAATAAATGCTAAATGAATCAATTCTAATGCATGAAAATAGGTTTTCAAATGATTTCCCAAAAAGTCAAAAATCGACCCCACCCCCCCTCCCCGGGCCCCCTTGGTCCAAACCCGAAATTCGGACCAAAACCCGATACCATTCACCCCCGAGCCCGGATATATAATTGGTTTTAGAACCCGACCTCAATTTGAGTTCTAAATCTCCAAATTTCAACATTCCTAAGTTCTACCCAAAATTTCCAATTCCACCATGAAAACCCTAGATTCTAGGATGAAATCTTGTAAAAAGAAGTTAAGGAGTGAAAGAAACGAGTTTAAAATCACTTACTTGTGTTTTGGGGAAGAAAGAGTGTTTGAAAAATCGCCTCTTATGTTTTAGGTTTTTTGAAAAATGAAAAATGGCTGAAAAGTCCCGTTTATATACTCCTCTCAGACCCTCACTGCGGACCACATGAAAAGGACCGCGGCCGCGGAGCTCCACCGCGGACTGCGAAATATCGAGCGCGGTCACGAAGACATAGCCTTGCTCATCGTGGACCGCATAGAATCCCACCGCGATCGCGAAGATTTACTGCGGACCGCCAAGCCTGGTTCAGAGACTTGCAACTTCTCTGAACCTGCAACAGTTATTTTCCAAGTCTAAATGCACTTTGTGGCCTATCCAAAAACACGCCCGAGCCCTCGCGGCTCCAAACCAAACATGCACGCAAGTCCAAAAACATCATACGGACTTGCTCGTGCGATCAAATCATCAAAATAACATCAACATCTATGAATTAAACCTCAAATTTATGAAATCACTCAAGAACATCAAAATTACTATTTTCTCAACTATAGGTCCATTTTATACCAAACCAATTTCGGTCTTTACCAAAGTTTTACAGATTCAACTTAATCATTATTTCATACTTGTACCGGGCTTTGGAACCAAGATACGGGCCTGATACCATCAAGAAAATACATCAATTCACTTCAAAAAAACCTTTATATTTTCCAGAAAATAATTTTTTTTAAAAATTTATTTCTCGGACTTGGGATCTCGGGATTTCATTCCAAGCATACGCCCAAGTCCCATATTTTACTACAGACCCTACGAGACCGTCGGATCACGGGTCCGGGTCCGTTTACCAAGTATGTTGACCAAAGTCAATTTTATTCAATTTTATAAACCAATTTCCATATTTTTACTTAGTTTTTCACATAAAAACTTTCCGGAAACGCGCCCGGACTACGCACGCAAATCAAGATGGGAAAAAAAGTGATTTTTAAGGCCTCGGAACACAGAATTTACTCATCACAAGTATACATGATCAACAAGTAATAAAATGATGAGAGAGTATCGTTCCCATGAGGATTTATGATCCACTACTGTCTAAACTAAACTATTTACGAGTTATTTTTTCAAATTTTTTTGAAGAAGATGATTGTGGTTTTTACTAACTAACTTACTATGAACTAATAAGCAAATAAGAGAATAAGATAGCAAGTATTTCAAACAAACAATTAGAAACATTCAATGAGATGGGAAATATTCCGGGGTTATGGGATTAATGTCTCTCGAAGTTGTGTTTTTCTGATTGATTTAATCACTTATTTTATCTAATTTGTTGATTAGTAGGGTTTACTTTGTTCGCGAAGTACTCTGGACGCTTCGCTTGCCTATTCAAGCCAACCTAAGACTATATGTCTATAGAATCAGAATTAACAAGAATGTATGTGTATTTCCTGCAAAAATAACCAAGTAAGACAATTAGAATATGTCTATCCTAATCGCAAATCTATTCTCCGATGCCCAGATTAAAGAACAAACTCTATTCAATCTTATATACAATCTATAGTTTTCACTTTCGAGTTCAACTATAGATTCGTAGATAGTACTCTACTGTTAGCTACACAATAGAATAATTAAGTGCAAGATTGAATAAACAAATTAATATGATAAAATCAAGAAATATTATCAACCGTCAAACTACAATAGTCAGTATCAACTCATAACCCCCAGAATAATGACGTTCTTAGCCACTCATGTTCCTAACAATACTCAAAATACTATTTTTAAACATAAAAGCTATGAATACTAGATGGAAGATGGAAGAATGATGAATTATGTGCTCCGTTTGTGTTTCTTTGCCTTTTCTTGCCTCCAAAATTGACCAACCCCTTACTAATCACGTTTAGGGGGTATTTATAGGTTAGGGTCGGAGTCCCCAAGCCCAAATCCAACTAGAAAATGTCTGTAGGGACTAGGAAAGGACCAGGCCTCAGAGCTTGCAAGGACTGGTGTAGAGCGCGCCTCGGAAAAGGCTTAGCCCACTCCAGCGGTTGGTATACCGCGCCCACGACCAGGCGTCGCCTGGCCTGGTGTTATACCCCATTTTAACACGAGTCAAATTAGAGTATAACCTATTGGAAAACCTAAGTTTTAATTAATTAAAGAGTCGCCACCTAATTAATTTAATGGTGAATTAGGATACCTATTTATTAAATAATGCATTAAAGTTAACTCAGTTTTATGGTTTGCTTAAACGTAGAAATTCTAGGTAAGGGTTCTAATTAATCCTATAGGGAAGGTTATAAAAGCACCCTATATGATCCATTAACTATGGTTGACCAACCAAACTTAGATAATTAAGACTTGGTTAAGGCAAAATATAAGTTGTACTTAAGTAGTGATTAACACGAACTACTAGAGGCATTAAGTGATCAAATTTATCAGAAAAGATATATTAGCTAAATGGATACTGTAAAATTGGTGATGAACTAATTGTTGAAAACCCAACCTGGATAACATTTAGTTTTAAACTAAAAGAGAAAAAAAGTTCAAAGAGTTAAGCTTTTTGGAATTAAACCCTTGTTGAAAACAAGACTTATGAAGAAAAATATATTAACTCAAAAGGATACCCAAAGCCCATAGTCTTTAATCACGGTTGGACTTGAAATTTTGACAAAATCTAATATGAAAATCTTTTTAGTTGTTAGCTGAAGTAAGGCACTAAGTTATAACAACTATGGGATTAACAAAAAAAAAAAAAGAACATACGACAAAAACAAGATTGTTAGTCACAATAGCTGGTAAGCCAAATAAGTGAAATAGAGTCCAAATAAGAAAAATAGAATTAAAAGATCAGAAGCCATGCTCAGGCCTCACTAAAGATTTTTTCTTCTGTCTTTTACTATTTAGATGATGTAGAAGCTGGAAAGGGCGAGGACATGCAGACTCCGTATGATTGCAGCATTGTCGGGTCTCAAAGCAGGACCCTTCGCGGCGATAAGAGTCTTTGATGAAGACTCCAATTTTCTCCCAAGGTGTACTTGACAAAATAAAAGAAAATAAGAAGAAAGAAATAGAAGGATATCTCATTCTTTATTAAGTAAACATGAGAATAAAGAGGACAACAAGAATGTCAATTATGCGACGTCTATAATATAAGAAGAGTTGACACACTAACAGATTCTTATCCTTGCATCTAGACATAAAATGTTCAAACAGAAACTCCCCATCTCTCATTTTAAGCATTAGGATTAACGGTTGCTAGTTAGATACAATATTCTTAAAGGCATGCTTCTCTCAAGTGAAAGTAGACAAAAAATCAACCACTTCAAAACATATCCAAGTTCTAGTGTATAAAATAAAACTTAAGTTATACTCATAACCTGCAAAGCTATTCACTACAAGAAATAAATATAAAACTTATGAGCATGATATCTAAACTCTCAAACAAAATCTTGAAAGAATGGCTTCTAATTTCATGGTAACTTTATCTTCCAAATATGATTACAAAAGAAGTTACAGTAAAGCTACTGTCTCGAAGAATATATAGCACCATATTTTAACTTCATAGAGATTGCCATTAGGCGTTAGATCGGTGCTCAAACAATTAATCTCAAAGCTTCATTCCTAATTCTAGTTGTTGACTCGTGTATATATGAAATGGTTCTAGCTTAGTGTTTAAGCTTAACAGAGGCTTTACAGTATTAGATCATTTGTAAAGAAACACTCTTATAGCCATATTCCTAGTGATTAACAAAATTAATAGGCTAAAATTCATTGTTTTTTTTAGCACACAAATCTAAAACTACATAAAAATCATTCAAGCCAGGATAAAGAGATAGTCATCTACAATATCTCTACACAAGGTCTAACAGCAAAACTTCAGAGTTTAGATTGACATTTGGATGTCACGACCCGGATTTCCCACCCTTGGGAGTCGTGATGGCGCCTAATCGTAAAAGCTAGGCAAGCCGAGTATTACAAATTCATTACCCTTTTTATTTAAGCATGTTCAACAATTCAAAGTAATAAGTGATTAAACAGCGGAAAAAAATTAAAAAACCAGAAATTCGGAAGACTAAAACTTAATGGTTTAACCAAACATCGCTACATAATCTGAAGTACAATACTACCCAGAATTTATTGTCACAAGTCACGGACTATCTAAGAATACTACAAATAAGGTCTGAATAGAAATACACAAATCTGTCTCTGAATAAGTAAAAATAGAAAGGGAAATGATAGGAGGAGACGCCAAGGCCCGCGGACATCTGCAGGACTACCTCGGGTCGCCTGAATGGACTGAAGACAGCAACCTCACTGCGGTCCAAACGCTCCGGGATCAGTATCTGCACACAGTGCAGAGTGTAGTATCAGTACAACCGACCCCATGTGCTGGTAAGTGTCTAGCCAAACCTCGGCGAAGTAGTGACGAGGCTAGGACCAGACTACCAAATAAACATGTGCAGTTAAAACATATACAACAGAAAATAAAAGCAGATATTCACAGTTAAAGATGGGGAGGGGAAGGCATGCTACGGGGAGTATCAGATAACAACAAAATACCAAACAGGAACGTAAAGAAACCACAATTTAGTTGCCAACAATAATGAGGAAAACAAACGCAGCATTCACTTTCATTTCTTTCTCATTGCAGGCGTGCAACCCGCTCCCATTTCATATATTACCCTTGCAGGCATGCAACCCGCTCCCATTTCATATATTACCGTTGCAGGCGTGCAACCCGCTCCCATTTCATATATTACCGTTTGCAGGCGTGCAACCCGCTCCCATTTCATATGTTACCGTTGCAGGCGTGCATCCCGCTCCCATTTTATATATTACCGTTGCAGGCGTGCAACCCGCTCCCATTTCATATTTCAACACCTTTCATATTTCAACACCAATCATAGAAGAATCCCGGCAAGAGAACAATAAGACAACAACAATATCCCGGCAAGGGAACAATAATATAACAACAACATCCCGGCAAGGGAACACTAACATAACATCAACATCCCGGCAAGGGAACAATAATATAACATCAACATCCCGGCAAGGCAACAATAATAGAACAACAACATATTACGCATGAATAAACCATGACGGAGTCACATCAATTATAATACAAGACTCACGGGCATGCTTGACACCGATACGTATAGATACTCGTCACCATGCCTATACATCGTACTCCACAATTAACACATAGCAAATAAGATACAACTCCTAATCCCTCAAGCTAAGGTTAGACCAAACACTTACCTCGATGCCACGAACTCAATTCAAGCCTCAACTACCGCTTTACCTCTTGATTGCACCACCAATTCGCTTGTATATAGCCACAAGTCACTTAACTATATCAATAAATGCTAAATGAATCAATTATAATGCATGAAAATAGGTTTTATAAAGTTTTCCCCAAAAAGTCAAAAATCGACCCAGGGATTGCTTGGTCCAAACCCGAAACTCGGACCAAAACCCATTTACCCATTCACCCCCGAGCCCGGATATATAATTGGTTTTGGAATTCAACCTCAATTTGAGGTCTAAACCCCCAAATTTCTATATTCTTAGGTTTTACCCAAAATTGCCAATTCCACCATGAAAACCCTAGATTCTTGGATGAAATCTTATAAAAAGAAGTTAAGGAGTGAAAGAAATGACTTTAATATCACTCACTTGTGTTTTGGGGAAAGAAATAGTGCTTGAAAAATCGCCCTTTATGTGCTAGGTTTCTGAAAATGGTAAAATAATTGAAAAGTCCCGTTTATATACTCCTCTCATACCCTCACCGCGGACCGCACAAAATGGGATTACGGTCGCGGAGCTCCACCGCGGACCACAAGAAATTGAGTGCGGCCGCACAGGTATGGCCTTGCCCCACCGCGGACCGCATAATTCCCTCCGCGGTCGCGAAGTCTCCACCGCGGCTGCAAGAAACCACTGCAGACCGCATGGTCTGGTTCAGAGATCTGCAACTTCTCTGAACCTGCAACAGTATGTTCTATGTCTAAATTCACTCTGTGGCCTATCCAAAACTCACCCGAGCCCTCGGGGCTCCAAACCAAACATGCACACCAACCTAAAAACATCATACGGACTTGCTCGTGCAATCAAATCACAAAAATAACATTAATAACCTATGAATCAATCCTCAAAACTCATCATTTTCCTCAAGAACACTTAAAGTTCATTATTTCTCAACCGGACGTCCAAATCACATCAAATAGACTCCATTTTCCACCAAATTTCACAGTTATCATTTAAATACTATAACAAGTTTGTACCGGGTCCGGAACCAAAATACGGGCCTGATACCAATGGTTTCAAACATGAATTCTTTTCTCTATTTCATAAATAATTCAGCAAAACAATTTCTTTTAAAATTTGATTTCTATGGCTTGGGACCTCGAAATTCATTTCCGAGCATACGCCCAAGTCCCATATTTTACTACGGAACTCCCGGGATCATCGGAACACAGATCCGGGTCCGTTTGCTTAAAATGTTGACCAAAGTCAACCATAATCAAATTTTAACTCTAGAAATTTCTATTTCTCATATTTTCACATAAAAGCTTTCCGAATATACGTCCGGACCACGCACGCAAATAAAGGTGAGGTAAAAGGAGGTTTTTAAGGCCTCGGAACATAGAATTTACTCATAAACCAAGTGATGACTGTCGCGCCCCCTTTTTTCCCTCCTCGCGGGGAGATGTCCGGGTTTCGACATTTCATGGGGGTAATAACTCCTTTCCTTTTTGGGAATTGGGTATTTGGAGAGTCGCCACCTAACGAATTATGGTGCGTTAGGCCACCTAGAGCGATTAACTCTTAGATTGGTTTGCATTACCAGATATTAGGGTAAGGGTTTGCATTACTAGAGATTAGGGTAAGGGCTCGAAATAACCTCGAGGGGAAGGTGTTAGGCACCCCTCTTGGTCCACAACTGTGGGTCCCGACCGAACTCATACTTACGAATTAGTCCATTAACAAAATAAAGAGTTGAAGCAAATAATTGCAGGTAGAGCGTGTTGGGCATTGTATAACTCAGATAATAAGACAAGAATTTAAGCAAGTTGTGTGCGTAAAAAGGAAAGTAATGTTTTTAAGTAAAGATGCTTTGGGAGAGAGGGGTCCTAGGTTGGTTAGCCTATAGGATCACATCAGTACAATGCCCAGTAATCACTCCTTAGAAAGGGGCTACGCGTGGGATTAGTGCACCGGTCATCATATCCATATCTACTCTTCCCATCCCTTTAGTGGTCATTCAAAGCGAGTGTTGGTCAGCGATCTCTATTGCGTGCTGATACCCGTCCCTTCTTAATGGTCCTGAGGGATTTAGGACCTCTACCTATAGGTGGTTCTAGACAGACCCCCTAAGGCGACAAGCAATAACACACAGGACTCTTAGCAAACAAGAACAGGAAGGAGCAAATAAGAGCCTCAATTTACCTCCACAAATAAGGCATGTAAACAGCACGACTCAAACACAAATAAGGGCATTTTGTTAAACAGTATCCTAAGGCAGGATGTCTAAATGAATATACAGAAGACAAGCAGTTTATTTTGATAAACTCCGAAGTAAAGCCCTGCCAGTTACCTACTGATTTTTTAAAGCCTATTAAACCAGAAGAACATTAAGCCACAGAAATGGTTTGCAAGATTCGAAAGCGTCCTACAGGCTTGCCTATACGCGGAATACAGATAACTACATTTTATATAGTGAAACAAGGCAGGTTTTTAAAATGGACCCTTTTAATCCCTATAGGCATGCTGTCTAATGATAGATTAAAGCAGTTTTGAAAGAGCTCATTTCAGGAAAATAAACCATTAATTAAACCAATTTCGAAGTGAACTGAACGTGGACTAGATTGACTAGTTCAGATCGGCAGGCACAATTTCTGGTGTTGTTCCCTATAGGCATGATATCTAGTTGTTTAATACTGATTTTAGAAAACTTGCAGGCATGATGACAAATGAAAAACACATGTAAACACTTGTTATAACAGAAGCCGAGTTAAATTATATCCTATAGGCATGGCATCTACTTGTGAAACTGATTTCAAGACTTATAAACATGATTTCTATTATGGAATCACTTGAAACCTATAGGCATGATTTCTAACATGGTGAGACAAACATGACAAGATGTAGAGTCCTACAGGCATGGTTTCTACCCGTATTACCCCACAAACATGTAGCTATCCACCCCTTTTCACTAATTACCCCAGTATTCGTTTACAAATTATTACAGACCATATGAATGAATTACATAAGTAAATAAGAAAATAAGAAGTTATTCTATAGGGAGCCTTTAATTAGGCCCAGGTTTCCAAAGCCTCCAATAGCCTCAAATGCCCAAATTCCATAGACAATGTCACAGTCTAGGTGCATCAAAGTTCCCTAAGGATCTCAAGGATCTCGGGCAGTGCTTACCCCTAGACTTGGTAACCAAATTGAATAAGTGCAGTGTGGAAGGGCCAGCCTCAGTGTGCCAGAGTTCATAGGGTTCTCAAAAGGATCTCAAGGCAGTACACATACTGGAAGGGGCAGAACTTAGGGACTTAAGAATAGAGTGAGAGTGTTTGACATAGTTTTGAAAGGGTTTTAGTAAGAAAACAGTGTTAAAGAGACTTGTTTGAAATAATTTGTGGAGTAAAACAGGGAATCATGCAATAAAACAACTTTAAAAAGAGAGATTTACATGATCAAGCTACAATAAATCAAACAGGGAGTCTAAAACCACATCAGTAATATTCACAGGACCAAAACAGGAGGAAAGAACCTACACCCAAGGGTGATGGGGATTGGGGACACATAGAACATATGATTGTAAACACATAACAAGCAAGGTCTTAGGAATTGGTACAGACATGCTCAGACACAACTGATCGAATATAGTCATAGAACCTGCAATGCTTAAGGGGGTTTAGTATGGGATCCATATGATTTAAGACCAATCCCAGAACCATACAAGTCAGGAGTGCAGATTACATAGAGGGGATCCATACTAGAAACCAGATAGTGCAAAACAGACTACATAAAGGGGGTAACATGCTCATACTGATCCTAAGGGGGGGTTCATAATATGCTAATTATGTAATCATATTAACTGCAAGTTTCACAGCAAAACCATAAGTAGAAGCAAACTAGAAACAGGATGAACTGAAGCAATAAAAGAACCATATTGTTGTTGGAACTTGAATTGAAATTAGAACATACCAGTATAGAGGATAGTAAACAAAAGTGATGGAGCAGGAGAGCACAATAGTTAGCCTTGGCTTGCAGCCGGCTAACTCAGAATAGGAGCAAGTAGCACAAAGAGAGAGCAGAAAGTTTAAGTGTGAGAGAGAGAGCTTTTTGAACCAAAGTGTTCGTGTGTTTGTGTTAATGAGAGAGTATGTATATATAGTAGTTCGAAAGTAGGTAAAATAAGGCAAGAATCACAATAGTATAGTAATTATGGAACTCAGAATCAATTAGAGCAAAATCAGGACAAGTACACCCTTAAGTTAAGGGAATTAATTCAAACGGTAAGAACAAGTAATAATTAAGGAAAGAAATCAATGTAGGACTGATAAGGAAAGATTCAAATTCAGTAAGCATAGGGTAAGCAATTAGGGCTAAGTTCAGAAAACTCCAATTAAGGAAATAGTTCAGTAAGAATAAAGTATCACAGCAGACAAGGTAGGCGAATCAGTTAATTTGAATAGAAGAGGTAGGGATTGAAGGTATAAAGGAAGGTCTTTCAACCAAACCCAAAAATAGGGAATCCAGAATCAATCAAGAGGGAGTCACGATTTAGTATTCAGCATATAAATAGAGTAAGAGCGATCAGACACAACAAAACATGCAGGTTAAACAGTATTGATAGAAAGAAGCAAGTCTGAACAATCAAGATGAACTAATCACATAGAGGTGGTATAAGTTAGGCTACAAGCTCAGTAAGAACACATTCGAGGCAAGGTAAACACAGAAAATTAAACAAGAATCGAGTAGTCATGCTTAACACGCACAACCAAATAAAGAAAATCTAGAAAAATTAGGGCTTTTAACATACGC